>NC_088344.1:23877500-24020000 GCF_036884655.1 Musa acuminata AAA Group | reverse complement strand
ACGTCCGCGTCCTCGCCTTCCGACTCGAGCGGGAGGCCTGACATCCACTGGCTCGCGTTGTGGCATCTGGCCTCGTTGGCATGGCCAGTTAAATAAACAGCAGGCGTGGTTACAGTGCTCAGCTCGTCGTCGAAGTCGTCTGCTTGGTGATAGCCGGTGAACGGGGCGTAATTGTTCCGGGTCGTCTCTTCCGCTGCCATCTTTGTTCTTGGGGAATAGATTCTCTATGGTGCAGGGTATGCACAGTGAAAAGAGAAGAAGAAGAAGAGGAAGAAGATAGAAGAGAACTTTGTCCTGTTGGAGGCCAAAACTCGCTCAGGCTTGCGTTTTATAGGTGATCGGCCATGGTGAATTAGGACGTGGGCAAATGCAAGTTTCTGACATCATATTATGAAGTGATTGGAACAAAGAGCAGATTATTTGACTGGGAATACTCGAGGCATATTCCATGATTGTTTATATCGCATGATTAGCTGGTATCAGTTGAATTAGTATTGTTTATTCTATGGATTTGTAGATGTTGAACATGTACAATTATTTTTTCTGATGGATGCTTGGTTTTCTCATGCTCATCCTTTTCAACAATATTTGATGATTTCCCCCCACGGAAACTTTCAAATTTACAAGAGCCTTAGGTTCCCATCCCGAACCTTCTAGCTCAAAATGATTGGAAGATTGAAAGGTGTGGAATTGGATCATTAATATAAAATTTATAAATGTAAATCACTAAGTAGAGAAAAAATAATATTGGAGATAAGGTATCTGAAGGAAGAAAAAGATAAAAACAGTGTGATAAGTTCCCAACACTGAGGGTCCGAAATTGGCAATCAAAATTGGAATATTGCATGTCCTATGATTGCTACTTGTGTTCTTCTGATCCACAAATTATTTTCTACATTTTCCAAAAGAGTAAATATGATTGTACCACGCGAAATTTGTAAACCAATCTCTTGCGGCGTCCTAATCCTCTCGGTGTGGATGCCAATCATATCGACACTCGGTCCATCACGAGATCCTGGCCGTCCAAATGGCTGCTTCCCCCGGCTTCTCGTCCCGAACTGACGCTCATCGCTGAACAACCGCACGGAGAGGACGGGAACTTGACGACGACCGGGCACGTGGCGTGCCCGACAGGGTCCTACCCGATTGGACACGCGTTGGCGAGCCGAAGCTCGGACAGGGTCCCGTCCAGGCCTGGGGGGCCCGCGGTGGGAGCCGACACGGTGGAGCTCTTGCGGTGGTGGCCCCGGCGGGGCTGACGCGTCGCTTTCGGACCGCCCAGTGGAGCGCGTCGTACCAGACGCGTCGGGGATGACACGCGTGCGAGAATCATGACGTGTGCCGTGGGGAGACACGCGACACGCGTTCCTCATCTTTTAGAGTGCCGTAGAAACCGAGCGCTTACGGGGGAAAAATGACAGCGCGGCGTGGGGCGCTTCAGGGAACAAAACCCCCTATTGGAGTTCACGAGGAGGGGTTCCGAGCATATACTCCAACCGCTAAATGACATATTTAAGAAAACGAAGCTGCGTGGGGTCCGCCTTGCCAGACCAGGCCAAACCTGGCCACGTAGCCACCACCCATCTTGGTTGAGCCACGTAACGCCCCTCGCGCATGCCACGACGCGTTGCCTGCATTCGCGTCCCACGTGACGCGGTGTCGTGGACTTTACGAAACCTGCAGTGTCAATGCTATTGGCTAAGATTAAGCCTTATTAGCTTTTTTATCCATTATGGATATATAATATAAATGTTGGCGCATGACGACAAGCTGGTCAACAGGTTGGTGATCGTCAACGTACGTGCCGGTCTGTAACTCCGTGGCACATAAAGAAACAGGGTTAGGTAAATCCGGAAGATTGGTATACGTGCGATTCTCTACATAAATATCTTTCTCCAACTTATATTTAATCACGTACTGAATGCTTAATGAGCAAGATAAAAGGACCGCAGGTGAGAGTGATTGGAAAAGAGAGTTGCTAATGAAATCATGATGTGACGTTGTTATGCTAATTGCACGCGTGTCACTTGGTAGCTAGTAGTTGCAGGCCTGCCGACATCTTTAGGTCCTACTGCTAGAAGTCATCAATTGTTAAATCACGCGCAAGTTTATTGGATCCATGTTGTGATCTTTACTTGCAAGGTTTTCGATACAGTTTTCGGGTTATCCAGCGACATTAACACTCCTCCCTGAAAAGGAGATTTTGGAATAATAATAATAATGATAGATATGTAAATAGATAGGATGAGCATCGCCATAAATTTTATTTAAAATACGAATGTAAAACAATAATCCAACTGGTTCCATATGGAGCTTAATCAACAAGAGTCCTGTCGATATTGTGAAGGCCAGCATGATTATGTTACTTCTACTTGTGTTTTGAGCCTAATCCACAATTTTAGCACCAACACAGTGAGTGGATTTGCGGGAAGCCAATTCGATTACGTTCTCCTCGTGCTTTGAACCCAATTCACAAAGCCACCATAGAAGCTGTGAAGATAACCATTTCGATTATGCTCCCATATATGCACCGTGTTGACTCCATATTCTTCTTAATGAATAACTCGATCCATGGGTTTAATGGACTAATTGAGTAGATCTGAAAGGAGCCGTGTTAGTCATGTTCCTGCTTATGATTTGAGACCAACAAAAAATCTCACCATCAATGCTTCATGTGAATTCGAAGAGAATCATTTTGATTATGCTCGCACATTAATAAATTTGAACAGTGTCCGTCAAGTGTATTTCTTAAAAGATGATTCAATCTGTACTTCAACTGTGGGTGTAGATCACTAGAGAATCAACTGCGCCAGATAATCAGGTACCGATTTGGAGAGTTTGACACTGAAGTAGAAGATCGATCCACGGGCAAAAAGATTAGTGAATGTGTTCGAGGAAACTAGTTGAAGGATTAGTCGGCCTGAAGATTAGTTGAAATAGTAAGGGATCAATCAACATGTTGAAGGGTCAATCGAGAAACCAAAAGTTCAGTTGAAGCTTTAGTTGAGTAATCGAGCTAGTGTTCAAGTCATATTAAACCGATATTGATGATCCCCTCGGCAGCCTCATTTTTGAGGTGGTGGTACCACAATTGGGTTTAGAAATGGTTTGGTTTTGTATCATTTTAGTGGTGATGGTATTCTAAGTACCTTTGGTCGTTTTCTTATGTTTATGATGCTCGGAGCTTTTATGCAAGAAACTTTGTGTGTTTTTGAGTAATAGTGAAAGCTATCTTGTAAGAAGCTCTCTCTTATGTTGTAGGATTTATTTTCAAGTTTAAGAGTATTTCAGTATAAGATTTGGTCATTAAAAGTGAAAAACAATGATCTCGAGGAAAGAATGATTGGCTATAGGTTTTGTCGAGAAAAGAATTAGCTATAAGACGAATGATCTCGAGGAAAGAATTAGTGATAGAACAATTCATCATTAGTTTTTGTCCCGTGATTAATGAAAAAAGTTATACTTATTACTAAATTATAATTTTTAGTGATCGACTTATGTTTGTAGCCAATATATCCAAATTATATCAATTAAAAATATATAAATGGATAAAATAATATTTTTTGATAATATTTGGTGATGAATTATTTTATCACTATAAATCTTGACAAAAAGTTGTAGTGGCAAAATAAACTAAAAAATGGAATGAACATTGATCCTGCCATTAATAATTTTCTTAACAATTTATTAATTTTTAATAATCTAAAAAACATAACAAAATTCTCAATAATTGCAGTGCAAAAAAATAAAAAAGATCATATTTAAAACTCCATATTACGACGTATCATTTTCTTCAAAAATCAATATTAGAGTTGATACAATCACAAAGTTCACATTATCTTAAAAAATATTTAAAATATAATCATATTTTAAAAAAGATATCATGTTAGTTATTACATTTGAAAGCTTCTATACAAAATAAACAATTAGATGTAGATGAAAAGTTAACGCATAAAGGTGTAATGCTAGTTATTCTCTGTGGAAACTTGAAATATAAATATACAATTTGAAACTAAAAATCTCATGATAGGAAAACAAGACATTACACTAAACCCATTTAAACCGGGAACCCAAAAGAAGATACGAGATATTAGATAACTAAACGTTACATTTAACTTTTGTATTCAGCATGATTGTTCAGCATACTTAGAAATTGTCAAATATTAAAGAAAATAACGTGTCAGGAGGTGAAATCTGGTTTACATGTTATTAAAGAACCTTGTAAACCACTTGAAATGTTAGTTTCCAGTAATCCATGTAATAACAAATATTGTATACAACAATAGTCTTCTTAAAGCGCTTACACGAGGAAGCACATCACATTCTACTACTTCCTGCACATCAGGTTCAATTCAACGCATGAACAAGTAGAAGCCATTTGCAATGGCTTGGATTCAATCCATCACAATTCGACATATTGCTCTCCAGCAGATCAAATTCCACCACCACCAAAAGTTTTGACTGTCTTTATCAACCTCTGCATACTCGATCAGCTGAAAGTTTCGCAGATTACAGCTCAACTAGGTTCATGCATCCACAGATTAACCTCATTAGCAGCCGCGGAGCCGAGTAGAATCAGTTTGAAACCGATATCGTCGTCCTCCGAGCCCCCTGACCCTGCTTCCTTTCCTCCTTCCAAGCCGCCCATCGTACTCAACCCTTCCTTTCAAGCTCTTCACCGACCGCCGTGGTCTCACAACCTTTCCCTGCAATGCCACTCCTAGGTCGGAACCTGGCTTATCACCTCAAGGGCCACCTGTGTTCCGGCTACGCTTCCCCAAGCCTCACTCGGGTTTAATGCCAATCTTCACTTTGCATTGAGCTTGATCCTGCCAAACTCACACCGGTCCGTGAATTCATGAGAAACTCCCCCACCAGTAAGTTGGTCGGCAAAACTCCACCTCTGAGATCCCAAGGACATTCCTTCCGAAACTCGGGGGTAAATCGTAGGCCTAGCAGTTGGATTTTTTGGTTTCCACTTCGACTTCAAAACTGAAATGCTCCATGTTTTGCTTGGCAGACCCTGGTTCATCAGAGGTCAAGCCTTTGGAGGCTAAACTTCCAACCCTGACTTGAAAAATTAAAAAATCTCTCCACTTGGATACAACACCCTAGTCTACCCTTGGAGACTAGGGTGACCCTAAGCCCTAGTACTATATCAAATTATATTCAAACTATAACAATTCTCTAAGATTGATGAGGTCACCCTCTCTAGAATAAGCGACAAATTCACGAGGGTCCGCATTCTTCTTGATTTACTTTGTTCCCTTCCCTAGGGCTTCTAGATCAAAGAGGGTCATTTCCAATTCTTCTAATTAATAGCTTTTAAGAACCTATCGAATATCTGCTTCAAGTGGGAGATTGTGTTAGGGGTTTAGTTAGGAGAGTTCTAATTGAGAGGGGCATTCATATAAAACCTACCTAGTCGATTCCTATTAAAGAGGTGAATAGACCGGCTAGGGTTAGAAGGTTGTTTCTTATAGAAGCATTAGGAGTTGTAAAGAAATATGAGTCTTGAGTAGGAGTCCTATTAGGAGTTGGTTAGAAGTATGAGTCTTGATTAGAAGTTCTATTAGGAGTTGGGGTTTAGAAGCTCTATAAAAAGCCTTGCATTCATCATATTTTCTTAAGGAATAGATGAATCTTTTCTGCAGTCTTTGAGCAGCAACTTGGAGGAAGGAACCCCTATAGAGTTCGAAGGAGGTTGATCTCCTAAAGAAATCAACCCTAAGCTTAGAATATGCAAGAGTTCTAACACTTGGTATCAGAGCAACGTTTTTGGGTCTTGCTGCTCTTCCATAGCCATCTATCAGCCCTCCACAGCCACCCAAAGCAATTCCCATAATTGCTTAAAATATCGTCACCGAATTCCGCCGTCAACTCCACCATCGCGAATCATCCTTTGATCTCCCCATGAATTACAATAGGTTCTAGTTTCCTACCTTACTGTTACTGCAATTTAGTTATCCTTATTCAAAAATCTAACCATCCATCAGCTCTCCACAACCACCCAAAGTAATTCCCATAATTGCTTAAAAAATCATCATCGAATTTCACCGTCATCTCCACCACCGCGGATCATCCTTTGATCTTCCCGTGAATTGCAACAGGTTCTAGTTTCCTACCTTGCTGCTGCTGCAATTTAGTTATCCTTATTCGAAAATCTAAAAAAAAATTATTTTTATATTGCTGCATAAACTTTTCATCGTAAAGTTTTCATCTTTACGATGAAAGATGCACTACATAATTCTAACCACATAACACATATTGTTTGATCTTGCTACTACATTTTTTCTATCCAAACCTCTATAAAATTTTTATGATAGCTTTGACACTTCCTAACAATGGATTTCCCTTTAGTTTCGTCAAAAAATTTTCAATATAAACTATTGATCTTTTACATCCAAACTGCTACACTTGAAAATGTGCACTGTAGAATTCCAAACGCATAGCACAGTTTGTTTGATCTTGCTACTGTATTTTTTCTGTCCAAATCTCTACGAAATTTTTATGACAATCTTGACACTTCCTAACAGCATATTTCTCTTTAGTTTTGTTAAAAAATTCTCAATATAAACTACTGATCTTTTATGTCCAAACTGCTACACTTTAGACGTAAAAATCTGATGCACTACCTCTCTGTGATCCTCAATTCTTCCGAACCTTCTACCACTCATGCCATTAACCCATCAACAGAAATAAGATAAGGACATCTCTGATCTACAGGCATATGCTATGGCTTCTCAAGATCCAATTGATGCTAAATTTGAAGCATGGGAATCTCATATTGAATTACGGCTTGAATCACGCTTGGAGGACAAATTACACGCTTTGTTTGCAAAATTCAGAATTGGACAACCATCGAGTCCAACCAAATCTCAATGAGGAGAGAGTTTAGAGAGACCTCCATAGAAGGAGGGACAACCCTCAGACATGCTTCAGCCATGCATGAGGGTGGACTTCCCACGATGGGAAGGAGACCAGGCGGGGTGGATTTCACGTGCTAAACATTACTTTCGCTACTACCGAACATTGGATGATGATATGGTGGAAATTACTATCATCCACCTTGAAGGAGATGCTATTCAATGGTATAATTGGCTGGAATACAATCATGGGGCTCCGACATGGAATTAATTTAAGAACACACTACTGAATCGTTTCGGACCTATGGAGTATGAAAATATCAATGGCCAACTCACAAAGATTCAACAAACCTCTACGATTCAAGAGTACCAAACCAGGTTTAAGAAGCTATCCTAACTTGCTCATGATTGGACTAACTGCCAATTGTTAGGAACATTCATCGAAGGACTCAAGCTAGAGATAAAAGGGGAGGTTAAGGCGCGGTAGCCCCGTACCATGACAACTGCGATTTCTTTCGCTCGAATACAAGAAGAACGGCTCAACCAAGATGCTCGGAGGATGAGAATCTCTCCTAGACCTGTGGCATATAAACCTTCTTCTACTCCCAACCGTCCTTCACTACCAAAAAATTTGATAAGAGAAGAACTACGTGATCAATCAGCAAAGGGTCTTTGTTGGCATTGCGACGAGCCATGGAACTGCGATCATTGCTGCAAAAGGGGCCGCCTCCCACTAATTGAACCTTTTGAAGATATGGAGGAGGAGATCTAGAAGCATAAGGAAGAGGTAGTGGATGAAGAACAATAGCTGGTTGATATTATAATGCATGCCTTTGCCGGTTATGCGAACTCGCAAACGATGAAAGTGGGAGGACTTCTGAAGTAACAACCTATCACCGTTCTTATTGACACCGGGAGCACTAATAATTTTATGAATAGAAAGGTTGCTATTCAGTTGGCCTTACCTATCAAGAATTGTAGCAGGTTTGACATTAAGGTCATCGACGGACGAATTTTGAATTGTAATCATAGGTGCCCATGGGTGAAACTATTGCTACAAGACCAAGAGATAATTACATATTTCTTCCTCCTACCTCTTGATGATTATGAGGCTGTGCTCAGCATCGAATGACTGACGACATTAGATGATGTTTCTTGAAATTTTGTGAAACTAATTATGAGATTTTACAGTAAGGGGAAATATGTGATATTGCACGGGAAACATGGGGGCGACGTAACGACGATTTGCACACAATGAATGAAGAAGGTTTTGCACAAAGCATGTAGTAGCTTTTTGGTACAACTTGAGCATCAAACTAAGGGAGAACCAACAGAATTTGAAGATCCAAACCTACTTCCTTTGCTTGTTGAAGTTTTAGATATATTTGACGAACCGCACAACCTACCTCCTACCCGTCGGCATGATCTTTGATTCTTCCTTTGTTAAGTGCGAGTCGGCACTAAGAGGGGGGGGGGGTGAATTAGTGCAGTAGCAAAAATTATGTCGGTTCTAAAAATTTCTTTTGTTTCGTACGATAAAATCGATTTCAGAAACTTACTCAACTTGAAAGGGTATTGTAAATGTATTGAAAGCAGTAAGCAAGTAATGAGGATTGCAGTAAGTTAAATTGCACAAAAGAAAAGGCAAACTGGATTTTTATAGTGGTTCGATCGTCATGACCTACATCCACTCCGTCGATTCCTCTTCCGTTGAGGACTTCGGCATCCACTAGCGATCTTCCTTTAATTGGTGAAGATCAACCTCTTTCTTACACCCCTCTTCTCCTTTTCATAAGTTTAGGAGATAATCTTTACAAGCACATACTCCTCTCTAAACAGAATTCTAAGTTTAAGCTAGAGGAGGGGATTTCTAAAGAGATTTCTACAACGTTTTCTTACTTTTAAACTCTCTGTGATTATGTTTGTTAACCAGGGATGAGAGGGGTATTTATAGGCTTCAAGTTGATTCAAACTCAGAGCCTAAAAAGGTCTCATCCCGGGTTTCCTAGGTACTGGCGATACCACCGCCGTTCCTAGGTGGTACTATCGCCGTAGGATCTGACTCTGGGCGGTACCACCGTTGGCAGCATTACTACCGGTAGTACCACCGCCCAGCCTAGGCAGTACCACTGCCGAGATTTCCTGGGGTGCTGTTCCCTAGGCGGTGCCATCGTCGGCCGGGGTTTCAACACCTTGGTTGGGCCTTGAATCCGGCCCAAACCAGCCCAACTTCAGGCTCAATTGGCCCCTAATAGCGTTGATGGGATTACCTCCTAATCCTAACTCTAATTATGTGCTAACTACGATTCCTAAGACATATTCTAAGCAAGATAAGTCTAATTTCTTCCGGCGAGCTTTCGGCGATCTTCCGACGAATTTCCAACGATCTCTCGGCAATGTTCCGGCGGACTCCCAACAAGCTCCTGGACTTCACGATGATCTTCTTAGTGAGTTCCGATGAGCTTTTTTGGCAAGCTCCTGGACTTCTCAGTTGGTTTCGGTAGAACTTCCGACGAACGTCCGGACTTTCGACAAACTCTCGAACTCCCAACGAAATCACATTCTTGACTCTGGGACTTCATTTTGCTTTATGCTTTTCTATCATAGTTAATCTTGTACACATAAAAATACTCTTTGATCTAGACAATTATTACTATGCATGAATCATGTCATCCGACATGTCATTGGTTTATCGACACTTTGTCTGATTCTTCGGCGCATTGTCCTCTCTTGCGGCCTATTGCCTAATCGGTCAGTTGACCTCCGCAACTCTGAAATCCTTGGCACAATATCCGTTCTTCTTGGCCCGATGCCTGAATCCATAGCCCGAAGCCTTCTGTCGATACGTCGACCGATCTTCCGGCCCGACGTCCAATCTTCTGATACGTTTTCCTCTGGCCCAACATGATTCTTCCTGCTTTAATTGTCTCTCCTAGATTAAAGCATCCTGCATCACTCAAAACGCAGATTAAATCATAAACACTTATCAATTGGTTTCATCATCAAAATCCGAGATTCAACAACCTCCAGTAAATACTCAACCATATCACTATCCATATTTCCAGAAGGATGAAATAGAAAAGATTATAAAAGAAGCACTTGAAACAAGAGTTATTCAGCCAAGTTGCAGCCCCTACTCTTCACTGGTACTCCTCGTACGAAAGAAGGACGGAACATGGCGAATGTGCATTGATTACCGAGCTCTCAACGACATAACCATCAAGGACAAATACCCTATTCTAATAGTAGATGAATTGATTGATGAATTAAAGGGAGCATGAGTCTTCACAAAGCTGGACCTTTGATCTGGGTATTATCAAATATGAGTGTGCGAAGAAGACATACCGAAAATCATATTTTGAATACACAACGGCCACTACGAATTTTTGGTATTGCCCTTTGGTCTCACCAATGCTCCCTCCACCTTCTAGAGCCTTATAAATGATATTTTTCAGAATTATGTTCGTAAGATTATGCTAGTTTTCTTCGATGATATCCTTATTTACAGCCCTTCTCTTGAAAGTCATTTTCAGTACTTACAACTTATTATGACGATTTTACGAGAACATGTCCTTTTTGTCAAAAAATCGAAGTGTAGCTTTCTTCAACAGAAGGTGAAATATCTGGGGCATATCATATCGGAGGAAGGTGTGGCGGTGGACCCTTCCAAAATTGAAGCAATATAGAACTGGCCAACCCCGAGGAACATAAATCACTACGTAGCTTTCTCGGTTTAACAGGCTACTACTGCAAGTTCATGAAAAACTACAGAAAGATCAGTGCACCCCTTACTTCCTTGCTAAAAAATGATGCTTTCCAATGGTCGGACAAAGCCACCATCATCTTCGACAAACTTAAAGCCGTAATGATGACAACGCCCATACTAACGCTACCCGACTTCGGTAAGACTTTTGTTATTGAAGTCGATGCCTCCAGAATAAGAAGTGCTAAGTCATTATCATCATCATCATTTAGAGTTTTCTTCTAAGTTATCTTCTTTGGTTCTAAGTGTCATGTCCTTCCTGTTCATTGGAAGGTTGTTCTTTGTTAAGACCAAGCCGACATGAAGAGAGGGGGTGAATTAGTGCTTACAAAAAAATTACATCGATTCAAAAACTCGTTCAATGTAGAAAATCCATTTCGGTAAAGTCTGTATTGAAAAGTATTTAAGCTTGACTTAAGAGTAAATGCAAAGTGAAGTAAGCAGCTAAGTAAGTAATAAAAGTAAGTAGCAAAGGAAAAGAGCACATCAGATTTATAGTGGTTCGGTCATCGTGTCTTATATCCATTCCCGATTCCTCCTCCATTGAGGCCACCAACATCCACTATCGGTCTTCCTTTAATGGGCGAATATCAATTACCCTCTTACAACACTTTCTCCTTTTCACAAGTTTAGGAGATAACATTTATATGTCACTCTTTTACAAGTAGTTCCTCACACACCTCCCTTAGGACTAATTGTAAGCACTAGGAGGAGGGAACTCAAAGTTTTGGCAGAGTTTACTTAATTTTTTCCTCAAGAATTCTTTATTCTTTCTTGTTGCCCAAGTGGGGTATTTATAGGCCTAAAATACTCTTTTACGCTCTTTCTCCTTTTCACAGGTTTAGGAAACAACCCTTACAACCTCTCTTTCTTAGACCTCACTTCTCCCTTTAGAAGAACTTTCTAAATACTAGGAAGGAAGAAGGGATTCTAAATCCTACGAGGGTTTCCAATTTTTCTTTCCCCCTTTTTTAACTTAATTTCATGCTCCATTCTTGCTTCTTTATGCAGGAATAGCTGGGGTATTTATAGACCTTAAATGACTTCAAAATTGGAGCCAAAAAAGGTCTCATCTTGGGTTTCCTGGGTCCTAGCAGTACCACCACTTATGCTGGGCAGTACCATCGCCTATAGCACTAACACTGGGCAGTACCACCCCTCGGTTTGGCAGTACCACCGCTTGACACAGTCTAGGAGACTGTGTCTGGGTGGTACCACCACTTAGTTTGGTGGTACCACCGCTTGACACAATCTTGAAGACTATGTCTAAGCGATACCACCGCTTGACACAATCTTGAAGATTGTGTCTCGGCGATACCACCACCCAATCTGGCGGTACCACCTCCAGACCCTACTATAGAACTCTGAATGTGCCAAACAATAGGCCCAATTCAGCCTTGATTCAGGCATAATTGGCCCCTAATTGAGTTGGCATTGTTTCACTCCAATACTGACTCAATTAGACCTAAAACTAAATCGATCTAGACAAATTATTACAAAGTACGAATCATTTATTGTCTGGCATGTCATTGGTTCTTCCGGCGCTTTGTCCGATCCTTTGATATATCATCCTTTCCTTCGGCATATTGCCCAATTGGCATGTTAACCTCCGCAACTCTGATTTCCTTGGTATAATTTTTGCTCTTCTTGGCCCGATGCCCGAATTCGCGGCACGAAGCCTTCTACCGACACATCGATCGATCCTCCGGCTCGACGTCTAATCTTTTGACATGATCACTCCGGCCCAACGTATGATTCCTCCTACTTTAATCAATTTGCCTCTCCTTGATCGAAGATAGTCCTGTGTCACTTAAATGCACATTAGATGACAAACACATCAATTGATTTCATCATCAAAATCCGAGATTCAACAATAAGTACTTCAAGCGAAAAATTATTAGGTCCTTTGCTTCTTGTATTGTTGTTACTTTAGGATCTCAACTTTTTAGAAGAGATCTTAGTACTATATTAATAAGTTTAAAATTAGAAAAACTTTTACTAAGTCCTTTTAAACTATTGACGATATCCGTAAAATGGGTGTATATGTCTCCAATGGTTGGTTTTATTCTAAAAAACTCATATCTATGTATAAAAAGATTAATTTTTTATTCTTTAATCCTTCTTGTGCCTTCATGTGTGACTTTGAGTGTGTGCCAAATATCATGCACAGTTTCGCATATAGAAACCAAATTGAATTCATTTTTATCAAGAGCACAAAACAAAGTGTTCGTCGCTTTAGCATTCAATGAGAAAGTCTTCTTCTCCAAATCATTTCATTCGTTCGTTGGTTTGGAATACTTTTGAAAATCACTTTCAACAATATTTTATAAATCAAAATCCATAAAAGCAAGAAAATTCTAATTCAAGTTTTCCAATACATGTAGTTCATCCCATTGAACATAGAAGGACGAGTGATAAAAATACCCCATTGATTGCCAGCAAAAGCCATTTCTCTTGGGTGAATTAGTACTTACATAAAAACATCGGTAGTTTAAGAACTTTATTCGATAAAATCATATCAGAAATGCATTTGAACTTAGAGAAAGTGTGAAGTGGAGTGAGCAGCCAAATCAATAAGCAATGTAAAGAAAAAGGCAAAGAAGAAACGACACACCAATTTTATAGTGGTTCGGTCATCGTGACCTACGTCCACTCTCGATTCCTCCTCCATTGAGGTCACCAGCCTCTACTATTAATTTTCTTTCAATGGGTGAAGATCAACTACTCTCTTATAGCTCTATTCTCCTTTTCACAAGTTTAGGAGATAATCTTTACAGTTCTCTCAACCCTCCCTTAAACATAAATTACACTTAGGGAAGAGAAGGGGAACTATCAAGGAATTACAATAACGTTTTCTCACTTAGATCACAAGTTTTCTATTCATTTTTCATACTCTTTCATATATGAAAGAGTGGGGCATTTATAGGCTACAAATGGCTTTAAAAATGGAGCCAAAAAGTATCCTAGGTTTTCGGGATACCAGTGGTACCATCATCAGTACTGGGCGGTACCACCGCCTGTTCCTTTGACAACTGGTAGTACTATCGTCAGTCTAAGTGGTATGACTACCTAACAGAGCCTTAGAGACTAGGCTCTAGTGATACTGTTAGGAAAAGAGTCGGCACTAGGGGGAGGGGGGGGGGGGGTGAATTATTGTAGCGGTAAAAATTACGTCGGTTCAAAACTTCGTTCGATTAAAACTGATTTCGATGAAAACCATTTCGGAGAGATGTTAACTTTGAAAGTGCATGGAAAAGTATAGTGGATATAAAGTAAGTAAAGTGGTTTGTAGTTAAAGTAAATTGCTTAAAAGAAACGTAAACCAGATTTTTATAGTGGTTCAGTCGTCGTGACTTACATCCACTTCGCCAATTCCTCTTCCGTCGAGGCCACCGGCATCCACTATTAGTCTTCTTTCAATGGGCAAAGTCTAACTACCCTTTTACACCCATCTTCTCCTTTTCACAGGTCTAGAAGATAACCTTTTATAACCCTTTTTTACAAGGTATCCCTCTCACACCTCCCGTAGAACTCTCTCTAAGCTTTAGGAGGAGGGAACTCAACTTTCTAAGGTTTACAACTTTAGAATCATAGGGTTTTTCTCAATATTTCTTACTTATCTATGGAGAAATAGCTAGGGTATTTATAGGCCTCAAATGGATTCAAATTTGGAGCCCAAAATTCAAACCCCCAAATTTCAGAGTACGGGCGGTACCACTGCCCAAACAATCTCGGAGACTGAGTCTTGTTGAATCTCGGATTTTGATGATGAAGTCAATTGACAATTGTTTGTCTAATGTATGTGTTGAGATAAGTGTGCAGGATTAACTACGATGAAAGTAAGACATGCAGCAGGAGTTGCGCTGGAGTCATGACAATGATCACGTTGGGAGTTCGAGAGTTCGACGGAAGTTCGGACAGTCGTCGGAGGTTCTGCGGGAACAAATCCGAGAAGTCCAGAAGCTTGCCAAAGGAGCTCGTCGGAACTTGCCAAGTGGATCGTCGCAATCCAGGAGTTTGCCGGAAGTCCGTAGGAGCATCATCGAGGGTTCATCGGATGATCGACGGAAGTACGCCGGAAACTCGCCGGAAGAAGCGAGTGATGCACCGAAGCAAGCTGCAGAATATGTCTTAGGAAATAATCGTAGTTAGCACTTTGATTAAGTTAGAAATGGGAGGTGATCCCATTAGCTTAATCTTGGGGCAATTGGGCCCCTGAAGAACTCAAATTGGGTCGAATGGTTCAACCCATTCGGACCCAGGTTACTGTGGGAGGTGCAACCGCCCATGCAGGTAGCACCGTCCAGGCTATGTCTCCCAGCGAGACTGGGCGGTGCAACCGCCCCAGCCAAGAGGTGCAACTGCCCAGGGCTCAGTCTCCAAGCGAGACTGGGCGGTGCAACCTCCTCTGTCAGGAGGTAGCACTGCCAGAGCTCAAGTTTCGAGCTCTGCCAGGCGGTGCAACCTCTCCAGTCAAGCGGTGCAACCTCCCCAGTCAGGCGGTGCAACCGCCTGAGCTCGGTCTTCGAGCTCTGGCAAAGAGGTGCAACCGCCCCTGACAGAGGTGGCACCGCCCCAGAGGCTCAGTCTTCGAGCTCTACCAGGCGGTGTAACCTCTCCAGTCAGGAGGTGCAACCGCCTGATCCCGGAATTCCGGGATTTGATCGTTTTGAGCTCCAAATTTGAACTGGGTTGGGGCCTATAAATACCCCACCCATTCAGCACTGAAAAGATACAGAACCACACCGAATTCTTGATCTTTTAAGTGATTCTAAAAGCTCAAATTTGTGTAAAGTCCAAAAGTTCTCCTCTTTCTGTTCTTCAAGTATTGAGTTATAAAGAGAGGAGAGAAAGGTTCTGTAAGGGTTGTCTCCTGAGCCCGTCAAAAGGAGTGAAACTGTAAAAGGGCAGTTGGCCTTCGCCTATTGAAGGAAGGCCTCTAGTTGACGTCGGTGACCTCGTCGGTGGAGGAAGCCAAAAGTGGAGTAGGTCAAGACTGACCGAACCACTCTAAATCTCTGGTTTGCTTTCATTTTGAGCACTTTATCATTACTGCAAACCTCCTACATAGCTACTGCTCTTTGCGCTTTTACGAACAAGTTTCTAAGTTCTGATCTTTCCGAATCTGCATTCAGACGTAAATCGGTGTTTTCGTACAATCTCTACATTGCAGTTTACACTTATGTTTTTATTCTATTTATAACTGCAAACTGTCTTCTGCGCTTTTACGAACGAGATTCTTTGCAGTTTACGTTTACGTTTTGATTCCACTTATAACTGCAAACTGTCTTCTGCGCTTTTACGAACGAGTTTCTTTGCAGTTTACGTTTATGTTTTGATTCCATTTATAACTGCAAACTGTCTTCTGCGCTTTTACGAATGAGTGTCTAAGTTCAGATCTTTCCGAATCTGCGTTTAGACGCAAACTGCGCTTAAAACGCAATCTGCGCTTTGACGCAAACTGCACTTAGACGCAATCTGCGCTTAGACACAAACTGCGCTTAGACGTAATCTGAGATTAGACGTAAATTGTGCTTAAACGCAATCTGAGGTTAGACGCAAACTGTGCTTAGACGCAAACTGCGCTTAGACGCAATTTGAGCTTAGACGCAAACTGCGCTTAGATGCAAACTGTGCTTAGACGCAATCTGCATTTAGACGCAAACTGCATTCAGACGCAAACTGCGTAAACTACGCTTAAACGCAAACTGTGTTTAGACGTAAATTGCACTTAATCATAAGTAATCTTAGAATCAGCTTTTACATCAAAATAGTTTTTATCGAACGAACGCAGCTTTCGTTTTTAATCGCTGAAAGATTTCCGCTGCACTAATTCACCCCCCCCTCTTAGTGCTCTCGATCCTAACAATTGGTATCAGAGCCCGGTTAACTCTCAAACGGATTAAAACCCAAGAGAGATGGCTTACGCCGAAAACCAAGAGGGCCATTCCATTACACGTCCACCCATGTTTAATGGGACGGACTACACCTATTGGAAGACCCAAATGAGGATCTTCCTTATTTCTATGGACGTTGAACTCTGGAATCTTGTCGAGAATGGTTTTTCAAAGTCTTCTCTTCCAATGATCGATTGGAACGATTCGGAGAAGAAGGCTTTCGCTCTTAATGCAAAGGCTATGAATGCCTTATTTTGCGCACTTGATAAAAACGAGTTTAATCGTGTTTCGATTTGTGAAACTGCATTTGATATTTGGCACACACTCGAAGTGACTCATGAAGGCACAAGTAGAGTGAAAGAGTCAAAAATCAATCTTTTGTTACACTCTTTCGAACTTTTTCGGATGAAACCGAGTGAGACTATTGGCGACATGTTTACCCGTTTCACGGATGTTGTCAACGGTCTAAAAGGACTCGGAAAAAAATTTTCGGATTTTGAGCTCGTAAATAAGATACTAAGATCCCTTCCTAAGTGTTGGGATCCTAAAGTCACTGCTATTCAAGAGGCAAAAGATCTAAACAACTTCCCTCTTGAAGAACTAATTGGGTCATTAATGACCTACAAGATGACTTGCAAAGCTCATGAAGAGCAAGAAGACATCCTTCCAAAGAACAGGAAAGATATGGCACTTAGAACTCTAGAAGATCACTTGAAAGAAAACTCAAGTGATGAGGACTGTGATGATGACTTGGCACTTCTAACAAGAAAATTTAAAAAATTCATTAAAAGAAACAAGTTTAAGAATGACACTAAAAGTAAACTTGAACCCAAAAAGGACCAAGTTATCTGCTATGAGTGCAAAAAGTCGGGACACTACAAGAGTGATTGTCCCCAAGCCAAAAAGAGAACAACAAAGAAGAAGGTGCTCAAAGCAACATGGGATGATTCGAGCGCATCTGAAGAAGAGGAGTCTAACACCGAGCAAGTTGCTCATTACGCCTTAATGGCCATCGGAGAGGAGGTAACGAATTTATTAGATGCTGATTTATCTTTCGATGAATTATTAAATGCCTTCCATGACTTATTTGATGAATGCAAGATTATCAATAGAAAATACAAATTGCTGAAAAAGGAGCATGATAGTCTTACTTGTGATTTTGATAAGTTAAAAGTTGAATATCATGATAGTTTAAATTCTTGTATCAAATGTCATGATCTAGAAACTCTCCAAAAAGAAAACCTGTTACTCAAGGACACCTTGAAGAAATTCGAGGTTGGTAGCAAGTCATTGAACATGATCCTTGCAAACAAGGGTCACGTTCCAAAAAGAAGTAGAATTGGATTTGTGAGAAGTCCTCACCTAAATCCAACCACCTTTATAAAAGGCCCCATCTTACATGTTCAACACCAAGCAAAATGTAACTTTTGTTGCAAAATTGGACACAAGACGCATTATTGTCCATTCAAGAAAATTAGTCCAAACAAATTGATTTGGGTTCCTAAAGGAACCATGATAAACTCTATGCAACATAAATCTATCTTTGAGGCACCCAAAAGCAAATGAGTACCTAAAAATCATCCTTTCTTGTAGAAACCCACACCATCGCGAGCTAGGAGCAAGAGATGGTACCTTGATAGTGGATGCTCAAGGCATATGACCGGAGATCCATCTCAATTCTCTAAGCTCACTAGCATAGACGAAGGCTATGTCACCTTCGGAGACAACAACAAGGGTAAAATCATTGGCAAAGGAACCATAGGTAACAAATCCAACTTCTTTATTGAAGATGTTTTATTAGTTGATGGTTTAAAACATAACCTCTTGAGCATTAGTCAATTATGTGATAAAGGATACACTGTCAAATTCGAATCTAATGCTTGCATCATTGAAAAACCACATAAGAATATGTCTATGATTGCATTAAAACAAAATAACGTATACACTATTGACATCAATGATTTATGTGATGAAATGTGTTTTGCGGTTATGAATGAGGATGCTTGGCTATGGCATAGAAGATTAGGTCATGCTAGCATGAAATTAATCACTCAAATATCATCTAGAGAACTTGTAAGAGGAATTCCTCATATCAAGTTCATCAAAGATAATGTATGTGATGCTTGCCAATTAGGTAAACAAATTAAGGGTAGTTTCAAAGCTAAGAATCAAATAAGCACCTCTAGTCCCTTATAATTGATCCATATGGACTTATTCGGACCAATCTCTACATCGAGTCTTGGAGATAGCAAGTACACTTTTGTTATTGTTGATGACTATAGCAGATATACATGGACCTACTTCTTAAAACAAAAAAAATGAATGCTTTAAATATTTTACCAAATTTTGTAAACTTGTTCAAAATCAGAAGAGTTCTATGATTTCGTCAATTAGAAGTGATCATGGTGGAGAATTTCAAAACCATGACTTCCAAGAATTCTGTGAACTCAATGGATACAACCATAACTTCTCTACTCCAAGAAATCCTCAACAAAATGGGGTAGTAGAAAGAAAAAATCGAAATCTACAAGAAATGGCAAGAAGCATGTTGAATGAACATAGCCTACCCAAATATTTTTGGGCCGAAGCCGTAAACACTGCATGCTATATTTTGAATAGAGTTCTAGTAAGACCCCTACTCACCAAAACTCCTTATGAGTTATGGAATAACAAAAAACCCAATGTCTCATATTTTAAAGTCTTTGGGTGTAAATGTTTTATCTTAAATAAAAAGGATAACTTAGGAAAATTTGATGCTAAATCTGATGAAGGAATCTTTCTTGGTTATTCTTCGGTTTCTAAAGCATTTCGTATTTTCAATAAAAGAACTTTAATTATTGAAGAATCCATCCATGTTGTTTTCAATGAGATTTCTGAAATTAAGAAAAATGATCTTGACGATGATGTTAATTTTGATTCTTTGAATTTAAACGCAACCCCGTCTCCAACTAGCAACTTGGATGCATTCACTTCCCAGATTTTCTTACCCAAGGATTGGAAGTATGTAGATGCTCATCCTAAGGAGCTAATCTTAGGAGACATATCAAAGGGGGTTCAAACACGATCTTCTTTTAAAAATTTTTGTGCCAACGCCGCCTTTCTCTCCCAAATTGAACCCAAATGTGTTGATGAAGCCATGAAAGATGATTCATGGATTATCGCAATGCAAGATGAATTGAATCAATTTGAGAGAAATGAGGTGTGGACGCTTGTTCCTAGGCCAAATGACCACTTAGTAATTGGTACTAAATGGGTCTTTAGAAACAAGCAAGATGAAAATTGTATCGTGGTTAGAAACAAGGCTAGATTAGTGGCCAAAGGTTTCAACCAAGAAGAAGGTATCGATTATGAAGAAACCTTCGCTCCTGTGGCTCGATTGGAAGCCATAAGAATGCTCCTTGCCTATGCTAGTAGTAATAATTTTAAATTATTTCAAATGGATGTTAAAAGCGCTTTTCTTAATGGATTTATTTCCGAAGAAGTCTATGTTGAACAACCTCCTGGATTTGAAAATAATAGTCTCCCTAATCATGTGTTTAGATTAACTAAAGCTCTCTATGGTTTAAAACAAGCTCCAAGGGCTTGGTTTGAGAGACTTAGTTCTTTTCTTATTAAAAATAATTTCATAAAAGGCAAGGTTGATACTACATTATTTATCAAGAACTTTGAAAATAATTTTCTCATTGTTCAAATTTATGTTGATGATATTATCTTTGGTTCTACGAATGAATCTCTTTGTGAATCCTTTGCTAAAACTATGAGTCTTGAATTCGAAATGAGTCTAATGGGAGAGTTAACATTCTTCTTAGGTCTACAAATCAAACAACTAAGCAATGGCATCTTTATTAGTCAAACTAAATATGCTATGAGTTTACTAAAGAAGTTTAATATGAATAACTCAAAAGCTATTAACACTCCTATGAGCACCTCCACTAAGTTAGAAATTGATGAAAGTGGAGAAAGCTTCGATCAAAAATCCTATAGGGGTATGATAGGAAGTTTACTTTACCTCACTGCAACTAGACCAGACATAATGTTCAGTGTAGGACTTTGTGCTAGATTTCAATCAAACCCTAAGATATCTCATCTCAAAGCAGTTAAAAGAATACTCAGATATCTTAATGGTACCACAAATCTAGGATTATGGTATCCAAAATCAGAGAAGCTTGAGTTAATTGCTTATGCTGATGTAGACTTCGCTGGCTGTAAATTAGATAGAAAAAGCACATCAGGTACATGTCAATTCTTAGGACATGCCCTTGTTTCCTGGTCATCTAAGAAACAAAACTCGGTTGCACTATCAACAACCGAAGCTGAATATATTGCAGCAAGTGCATGCTGTGCACAAGTTGTTTGGATGAAAAATACCTTAGAAGATTATAAAGTTCATCTACAAAATATTCCCATTAAATGTGATAACACAAGTGCAATATGCCTAACAAAAAACTCTATACAACACTCAAGAACAAAACATATTGACATCAGACATCACTTTATACGAGATCATGTTACGAATCATGATGTAATCATAGAATTCATTGATACGAAACATCAACTAGCTGATATCTTTACAAAACCTCTAAGTGAAGAACAATTTGATTTCATAAGAAGAGAATTAGGAATGTTGATGTGTCCGAATACTTAAACTAGTTAAAATTATTTTTCGGACGTTATTGATTACTATTACATGCCTTGGTATAACTTGATTAAATAGCATGTTGAAAATTATGTGACAAATGTTTTTGAAAATCAGTAGCTTACTCATATCCGAATGCATGTAAGAAGTTCATCTTATTTTCGGTTTGAATGCTAAAAATAGGATTTTCCTATACACTCTTATGAAAACCTTTTGAAAAATGAGTTTTCCTCCTTCAAGCAACGAACTATAATATAACAAGGAGAAGAGATATTCAATGCATGTCAAGCCTTCCTTTATGTGCTTGATAACCTGCTGGAATCATATCTACCATGCTTTTTGATAATGCTACCATGCTTTTTGTTGATGACAAAGGGGGAGAAATATATGAATTGATATGTTTGCTAATATATGAATTGATATGTTTGCTATCACTAATGATGATATGATTGCTATCACTGATGCTGATATGTTTGATGATATGGTTGCTATCACTTATGCTATGATTAGGCCATACTTGCATCACCAAGAAATATATGATTGCCATATGCCTTGTATCAAGATATCAAACAAAAATTTGCATCGTACAAACTGATATCTTACCATGTGATGCAATGTTACACTTGCTAAAATATTCGAAATGTGTACATCATGTAATGATATCAAAATCTTGCTTCACAGCTTTACATGTCGATATCTTACAATATGATGAATTGCTACAATTACAATCATTCAAACTTGTTAAATTTGAAAATGTATGTCAAGCCTTGACATCATCTTCAAAGAGATACATTATGATAGGAATCATAATGAGAATATGTCTCTTGAATTTATAAAGTTTTTAAATTCAAGAAGTATAGCATATTGACAGGGGGAGTTAAGGTTAACTCCAGTATCAATTGATTGTCATCATCAAAAAGGGGGAGATTGTTGAATCTCGGATTTTGATGATGAAGTCAATTGACAATTGTTTGTCTAATGTATGTGTTGAGATAAGTGTGCAGGATTAACTACGATGAAAGTAAGACATGCAGCAGGAGTTGCGCCGGAGTCATGACAATGATCACGTTGGGAGTTCGAGAGCTCGACGGAAGTTCAGACAGTCATCGGAGGTTCTGCAGGAACAAATCTGAGAAGTCCAGAAGCTTGCCAAAGGAGCTCGTCGGAACTTGCCAAGTGGATCGTCGCAATCCAGGAGTTTGCCGGAAGTCCGCAGGAGCATCACCAAGGGTTCATCGGATGATCGACGGAAGTACGCCGGAAACTCGCCGGAAGAAGCGAGTGACGCACCGAAGCAAGCTGCAGAATATGTCTTAGGAAATAATCATAGTTAGCACTTTGATTAAGTTAGAAATGGGAGGTGATCCCATTAGCTTAATCTTGGGGCAATTGGGCCCCTAAAGAACTCAAATTGGGTCGAATAGTTCAACCCATTCGGACCCAGGTTGCTGTGGGAGGTGCAACCGCCCAGGCAGGGAGGTAGCACCGCCCAGGCTATGTCTCCCAGCGAGACTGGGCGGTGCAACCGCCCCAGCCAAGAGGTGCAACCGCCCAGGGCTCAGTCTCCGAGCGAGACTGGGCGGTGCAACCTCCTCTGTCAGGAGGTAGCACCGCCAGAGCTCAAGTTTCGAGCTCTGCCAGGCGGTGCAACCTCCCAGTCAGGCGGTGCAACCGCCTGAGCTCGGTCTTCGAGCTCTGGCAGAGAGGTGCAATCGCCCCTGACAGAGGTGGCACCGCCCAGAGGCTCAGTCTTCGAGCTCTACCAGGCGGTGCAACCTCTCCAATCAGGAGGTGCAACCGCCTGATCCCGAAATTCCGGGATTTGATCGTTTTGAGCTCCAAATTTGAACTGGGTTGGGGCCTATAAATACCCCACCCATTCAGCACTGAAAAGATACAAAACCACACCGAATTCTTGATCTTTTCTGTGATTCTAAGAGCTCAAATTTGTGTAAAGTCCAAAAGTTCTCCTCTTTCTGTTCTTCAAGTATTGAGTTGTGAAGAGAGGAGAGAAAGGTTCTGTAAGGGTTGTCTCTTGAGCCCGTCAAAAGGAGTGAAACTGTAAAAGGGCAGTTGGCCTTCGCCTATTGAAGGAAGGCCTCTAGTTGACGTCGGTGACCTCGTCGGTGGAGGAAGCCAAAAGTGGAGTAGGTCAAGACTGACCGAACCACTCTAAATCTCTGGTTTGCTTTCATTTTGAGCATTTTATCATTACTGCAAACCTCCTACATAGCTACTGCTCTCTGCGCTTTTACGAACAAGTTTCTAAGTTTTGATCTTTCCGAATCTGCATTCAGACGTAAATCGGTGTTTTCATACGATCTCTACATTGCAGTTTACACTTACGTTTTGATTCTATTTAAAACTGCAAACTATCTTCTGCGCTTTTACGAACGAGATTCTTTGCAGTTTACGTTTACGTTTTGATTCCACTTATAACTGCAAACTGTCTTTTGCGCTTTTACGAACGAGTTTCTTTGCAGTTTACGTTTACGTTTTGATTCCATTTATAACTGCAAACTATCTTCTGCGCTTTTACGAACGAGTGTCTAAGTTCAGATCTTTCCGAATCTGCGTTTAGACGCAAACTGCGCTTAAAACGCAATCTGCGCTTTGACGCAAACTACGCTTAGACGCAAACTGCGCTTGGACGCAATCTGCGCTTAGACGCAAACTGCGCTTAGACGCAATCTGAGCTTAGACGTAAACTGTGCTTAAACGCAATCTGAGCTTAGACGCAAACTGCGCTTAGATGCAAACTACGCTTAGACGCAATCTGAGCTTAGACGCAAACTGCGCTTAGATGCAAACTGCGCTTAGACGCAATCTGCATTTAGACGCAAACTGCATTTAGACGCAAACTGTATTCAGACACAAACTGCGTAAACTACACTTAAACGCAAACTGTGTTTAGACGTAAATTGCACTTAATCATAAGTAATCTTAGAATCGGCTTTTACATCAAAATAGTTTTTATCGAACGAACGCAGCTTTCGTTTTTAATCGCTGAAAGATTTTCGCTGCACTAATTCACCCCCCCCTCTTAGTGCTCTCGATCCTAACAAGTCTGGGTAGTACCACCACCCAGACTGGCAGTACCACCACCTGACATAGTCTCGGAGACTATGCCATGATGATTTCACTTGTTTGGTCACTATTTGGGCCTTTCTCTTTGTCGAACACAGCCCAAACTTGGTTCAACTGTCCCCTAATTGGGTTGGCCCAATTCTAATCCCTATTATTTGCTAACTATAAATTTTAAGATATTTACTAAGCTAAACAAAGTCCGTAAGTCTAGGTTTCTTCCGGCAAGCTTCCGGTGATCTTCCGGCGAACTTCCGACGATCTCTCGGTAATGTTCCAATGGACTCTCAACAAGCTCTTGGACTTCATAATGATCTTCTTGGTGAATTTCGATGAGCTTCTTTGGCAAGCTCCTAGACTTCTCAACCGGTTCCGGTAAAACTTTCGATGAACGTCCGGACTTCCGACGAACAATCGAACTCCCAACGAAATCGCGTTCTTGACTCCTGGACTTTATTTTGCTTTATGCCTTGCTATCGTAGTTAATCTTACACACATAAAAATATACTTCGATCTAGACAATTATTACTAAGAATGAATCATGTCGTCCGGCATGTCATTGGTCTATCGATGCTTCGTCCGATTCTTTGGCGCATCGTCCTCTCTTGTGGCCTATTGCCCAATCAACTAGTTGACCTCTGCAACTCCGATATCCTTGGTGCAATATCCTCTCTTATTGGCCCGATGCCCGAAACCATCTTGTGAAGCCTTTTGTCGATACATCGATCGATCCTTCGGCACGATGTCCAATCTTCTGACATGTTTCTCCAGCCCAACATGATTCTTCATGCTTTAAATGTCTCTCCCTGATCGAAGCATCCTATGTCACTCAAAACACATATCAAATCATAAACACTTATAAATTGGTTTCATCATCAAAATATGAGATTCAACAATCTCCCCCTTTTTGATGATGACAACCAATTGATGACGGAGTTAACCTTAACTCCCCCTATCAATATGCCATATTGATAAAACTTTGAATTCAAGCTGAATTCAAGTCATTACAAATTTCATCATGAATAATTGCAACACATCATCATGCATAACATGATTATACTTCTCCCCCTTTGTTATCAACAAAAAGGAAAAGTGTAACTTTCAAGTGTTTGGATATAATGTCAAATCATCGCATACTAAACATAATCTTCAGTTTTATCATCATGCAAGCTAGCAATAATTTTACAACATTTTAAAACATGCAAGCTAGCACTTTTGAGATGTTCAAGAAAGCAACTCTTGCTTCTTGAAAGATACAAGTTTGTAAGTTTTGCTAGATGTGCAAGTTAACATTTTTTGCTTCTTGAGATAGGCAAGATAGCACTTCTTGGTGATGTTTAAGATAACAAGTTCTACATCATGCAAGCTAGTGAATCTTACAACATTTTAGAACATGCATAATCATGAAATTATAATAAATTTTAATGATATGCAAAATTATAAATTTTGTAAGTTTGCATTTGTGCATCTTGAGATTTGCAAGATAGCACTTCTTG
This sequence comes from Musa acuminata AAA Group, assembly GCF_036884655.1. Classification (NCBI taxonomy): domain Eukaryota; kingdom Viridiplantae; phylum Streptophyta; class Magnoliopsida; order Zingiberales; family Musaceae; genus Musa; species Musa acuminata. The sequence continues at coordinate 23,994,258 of NC_088344.1, read as the reverse complement.
CTTCTCTTTTGAGATAAGCAAGCTAGCAAGTTTGCTTCTTTTGCAATGTGCAAGTTTTCAAATTTTGTATCTTAAGCTAGCAATTTTCTCCCCCTTTGTCATTGTCAAAAAGAAGGGAAGAATACAATGTTGTAATTCTTTTCCCTTTACAATAATTTTCAAATCATGACAAAGGTAAAGTATTCATTCTTATTTCAAAATGCCATAATTGAGATAAACCTTGAATTCAAATCAAAGTAATTTCAATCATGATTCACATCATATGCAATACATCACATACATCATCATAATAAAAAGTATAAGTATTGCATGCATCATTCCAAATCATAAAATATTTCACATCATGATAGTATCAATTTGTTAAATTACATCCTACCATGCATGATCATAACTTTTCCCCCTTTTATCATTGTAAACAAGAAAGAATAAGGGAAGAACATAATAATATAAAATATTTCAATCATTTCAAGGCATTCATGTCATAAATACAAAAAAATCATGTCATCAAAGATAAGACCATTTGAATACAAAAAGATATTATTCATATAGTAAATCTCTTATTTAAATAAAATACCAAGAATAAAAAATTATAGGTGTACAAAGAAGAGATCTTGATTCAAAAAATCTCAAGCAATTCCAAGAAACCAAGATCATGATTTTGATAAAACTCATTCAAATTCAAATCGTCAAAATCTCAACATTGTTGAATCTCGGATTTTGATGATGAAGTCAATTGTAATTTATTTTATCTAATATATATGTTGAGAAAAGTGTGCAGGATTAACTACAATGGTAGTAAAATATGAAGCAGGTGTTGTGCTAGAGTCAAGATCGAGATCATGTTGCGAGTTCGAGAGTTTGTTGGAAGTTTGGACATTCGTCGGAAGTTCTACGGGAACCAACCGAGAAGTCCAAAAGCTTGCCATAGAAACTCGTCCAAACTCACCAAGAAGATCGTCACAAAGTCCAGGAGCTTGCCGGGAGTCTGTCGAAGCATTGCCGAGAGTTCGTCGGATGTTCACCGGAAGTACGCTGAAAGCTCGTCGGAAGTACGCCGGAAGCTCGTCGAAAGTGCGATTGACGCACCGTAACATGAATTGCAGTAATCATATCTTAATTATCGTAGTTAGAGTGTAAATTAAGTTATGATTGGGAGATAATCCCACTAACTTAATTAGGGGCCAATTGGGCCCTAAGTTGAGCTTGTTTGGGTCGGATTCAAGGCCCAACGAAGACCCAGAATTCCCAACCGGCAGTGGCACCGCTAGGGCCGGCGGTGGCACCACTTAGAAAGCAGTGCCCCTAGATTCTTGGGCGGTGGTAACCACCCAGGATGGGCGATGGTACCGCCGGCAATAGTGCTGCTAGCGGTGGTACCACCCCTATTCTGCGGTGGTACCACCTAGGGTCGTATCAGCGGTGGTAGTACCGTCCAATAACGGTGGTGGTATCGCCAGTACCCCAGATTATGGGAATGAGACACTTCTTGGCTCCATTTTTGAAAGTCATTGGGGTCTATAAATACCCCATCCTTTTTTACATGAAAGGGCACCGAAATCTTGATATATTCTTGAATCTTTGAAGTGTTAAAGAGTTGTAAAAGTGCTAGAGTTTTCCTCCACCCTTTCTAAGTGTTGAGATCATTCAAGAGAAGAGTGAAACTTGTAAGGGTTATCTCCTAAATCTGGTAAAAGGAGAAAAGCTGTAAAAGGTTGTTGGCCTTCACCTATTGAAGGAAGGCCTCTAATGGATGCCAGTGACCTCATCGGAGGAGGAAGCCGAAAGTTGATCTACGTCACGATTGACCGAACTACTCTAAATCTGGTTTGCATTTCGTTTTGAGCAATATTCTTTAACAGCAAATCATTTTATAGCAAAGTACTTCTTTTCCTCATCTTGCTTTCATTACACTTACGCTCTCTTACGTTTTAAAGTAATTATCTTTCCGAATCGATTTCCTTCGAACGTACGAAATCGATAAGATAACTTTTCCGCTACACTAATTCACCCCCCCCCCCCCCCCCCTCCTCTTAGTGCGCTCTTGATCCTAACAAACATTTCTTTCAAGAGATTCAAAATAACATAAATAATTTTATTGGTCTCTCAGTAAAAAATCGATAAGATAGAGAAAAAAAAATTTCAAGAAAAATGCTTTCCTCCTTTTTTTTCAACTTATTGATTGATTTCATACATGCATGTTCTTTTTTTTCAAATCCATGCATCATTCATTAACACCAAAAAAGAACTTTCAAAAGATCACAAAAATTATCATGCAAAAGTTTGAAATATAAACTCGTTAAGCATGCTTTCAAATCATCATTACATTTTCATTAAGATATATTTTTCTTTTTATGTGTTTCATTTTTAGTGATTGATTTCATATAAGCATGATCAAGTTTTTCATATGAAAACATACATCATAGTTTAAAATCAAAAGAGCAAATCTCATCATGAAAGTCATCAAGATCAAATCATCATGCTTAATTAAATATAAAATCGTCAAGCATCATACTTACATTATTTCATATAAGTATGCCTTTGTCATTTATGCCAAATCAAGACATGTATCCTTTTTAAAACCGAAAAAGCCACTTTCATTATAGTAAAAATTGATAATCCATAAATCACAAGAATCATCATGCATAATTTCGAAAGATAAACTCATTAAGCATGATATTACTTCAAATCAAACATGATTTCATAAGACATTTTTAATCAAAGATCATTTTGTTTGTTTATTATAAAACATACAATTTTTATGATTATTTTTAAAATCATTAGAAAGGTAAGCATGATCCAATTTTATTTTTACATTTTCATTAAACATGCAATTCAAAAAAAATATATATAATTTTTCTAAACTAATTTAAGAACAACTCATGAAAAGCATTATGTAATTTTAAAATAAATTAAATGAGTTTCGTTTGAGTTATTTACCTCATTGCCGAATGTCATTAAGGCGTAGTTTGTCACCTTGCCTTTGTTGGATTGTCTTTCATCTTCGGATGAGCTCGTTTCGTCCAAGATTGCTTCCTTCTTCTTGCGTTCATAGCAAGTAGTTACGTTCTTTTTAAATTTATTTTTGTTCTTCAATTTTTATTTCATGAACTTTTTAAATTTCGTAGTGAGGAGTTTAAGTTCACTATCACTTAAGCTTATACTCGAGTGGTCTTCGATTGTTTTAAGTCCAAAATCCTTCCTGTTCTTTGGAAGGATGTTCTCAAGTTTGTTTTGTGCATTGTGTGTTATTTCATACGTCATTAATAAACCAAAAAGTTCTTCAAGTGAAAAATTATTAAGATCTTTTGCCTCTTGTATTGTGGTTACTTTCGGATCCCAGTTCTTATTAAGAGAACGTAAAATTTTGTTTACAAGTTCAAAGTCCGAAAAACTTTTATCAAGTGCTTTTAAACCATTGATGACATCCATAAAACGTGTGTACATATCTCCAATGGTTTCGCTTGGTTTCATATGAAAAAGTTCAAAATCATGCATCAAAAAGTTGATTTTTGAATCTTTAACTTTGCTAGTGCCTTCATGTGTGATTTCAAGAGTATGTCAAATGTCAAAAATCGTTTCGTAAGTAGAAACCCAATTAAATTTAGTTTTATCTAAGGCGCAAAATAGAGCATTCATAGCATTTGCATTTAGAAAAAAAGTTTTCTTCTCCAAATCATTCCAATGGCTCATTGGAAGAGAAGACATTCGAAAACTATTTATAATAATATTTCATACATTTAAATCCAATAAAAGTAAGAAAACTCTCATTCGAGTTTTTCAATATGTGTAGTCCGTCCCAATGAACAAGGGAGGATGAATGAGAGAGTGACCATCTTGAAAGCTAAAAAGAGTCATTTCTATTTAGATGTTAAACCAAATATGAAAAATGAGGCTCTGATACCAATTGTTAGGAAAAGAGTCGGCACTAGGGGAGGGGGGGAGGGGGGGTGAATTAGTATAGCGGTAAAAATTACGTCGGTTCAAAACTTTGTTCGATTAAAACTGATTTCGACAAAAACCGTTTCGGAGATATGTTAACTTTGAAAGTGCATGGAAGAGCATAGTGGATGTAAAGCAAGTAAAGTGGTTTGTAGTTAAAGTAAATTGCTCAAGATACATACAAACCAGATTTTTATAGTGGTTTGGTCATCGTGGCCTACATCCACTCCGCCGATTCCTATTTCGTCAAGGCCACCGGCATCCACTATCGATCTTTTTTCAATGGGCGAAGACCAACTACCCTTTTACACCCCTCTTCTCCTTTTCACAGGTTTAGGATATAACCTTTTATAAACTTTTTTTATAAGGTATCCCTCTCATACCTCCCTTAGAACTCTCTCTAAGCTTTGGGAGGAGGGAACTCAACTTTCTAAGGTTTACAACTTTAGAATTACAGAGTTTTTCTTAATATTTCTTTCTTATCCTTGCAGGAATAGCTGAGGTATTTATAGGCCCCAAATGGATTCAAATTTGGAGCCCAAAATTTAAACCCCCGAAATTTTAGGGTACGGGCGGTACCACCGTCTGCAGCTTGATACTGGGCGGTACCACCACCTAGACTAGTGGTACCACCACCCAAATAGTCTCAGAGACAGAGTCTAGGTGGTACCACCGCCTGACATAGTCTCGGAGACTGTGTCATAACTGTTTCACTTGTTTGGTCATTGTTTGAGCCTTTCTCTTGGCCCAACACAGCCCAAACTTGGTCCAACTGTCCAATAATTGGGTTGGCCCAATTCTAATCCTTATTATGTGCTAACTATGAATTTTAAGATATTTACTAAGCTAAACAAAGTTCGTAAGTCTAGGTTTCTTCCAGCGAGCTTCCGACGTTTTTTTGGCGAACTTCCGACGATCTCTTGGCAATTTCCAACAGACTCCCGGCAAGCTCCTGGACTTCATGATGATCTTCTTGGTGAATTCCAATGAGCTTCTTTGGTAAGCTCCTGGACTTCTCGGTTGGTTCTGGCAGAACTTTCGATGAACGTCCGGACTTTCGATGAACTCTCAAACTCCCAACGAAATCGCGTTCTTGACTCCTAGACTTCATTTTGCTTTATGCCTTGCTACCGTAGTTAATCCTGCATACATAAAAACATACTTCAATCTAGACATTTATTGCTAAACATGAATCATATCGTCCGGCATGTCATTGGTCTATCGACGCTTCATCCGATTCTTCGGCGCATCGTCCTCTCTTGCGGATTGCCCAATCGGCCAGTTGACCTCTGCAACTCCGATATCCTTGGTGTAATATCTACTTTATTGGCCCAATACTCGAAACCATATCCTAAAGCCTTTTGTTGATACGTCGACCAATCCTTTGGCACGACATCCAATCTTCTGACATGTTTCTCCAACCCAACATGATTCTTCCTACTTTAAATATCTCTCTCTGATTGAAGCATCTTACGTCACTCAAAATGCATATCAAATCATAAACACTTATCAATTGGTTTCATCATCAAAATACAAGATTTAACAAGTACTACTACCTGTCAACTGGTACCATCGCCTGACAGCATTAATTGTCGGCGATACCATCGCCCAAACAATACTTAGGAGGCCGAGCCTCAAGCGGTTCCACCACTGCCTGACGTGGCTCCAGGTCACTGAATGGGTCATCCATCCAGCCCAATTCAACCCTGATTCATGCCTGGCCCTAATTGAGTTAGTAGGATTACTCCCCAAACTAACTCAAATTGACACATAACTACGATAATTAAGACAAACAATTACAATACTAGTAATCTCAGTTTTCCGGCATGTCAATTGTTCATCCAAATTTTCGGTGAACTTTCGACAAACTCCCAACGAAGTCCCGATGAACTCCCGGCGAGCTTTCAGTGCATCGTTCGAACCTTCAACATAATGCCCGATCTATACATTCTTGGTGCATTGTCCGATTCTTCCGACCCGATGCCCGATCTTTGACTCCGGCCCAACGACTAATTCTTTAATTGTTTTGTCATTTTATGATCGTAGTTATGTTAAGATCAAAACATTGGTTTTAGAAAATCTTTATTCGATAAAAACGATAACAAAAGCGTGATTGACTTAGAGTAAGTGAACTAAGCAATTAACTCATAATGTGGTAGTAATGAAACGCAGAAAGAAAGTGTAAACCAAATTTATAGTGGTTTGGTCGTCGTGACCTACATCTACTCACTATTCCTCCTTTATTGAGGCCACCAATGTCTACTAATGCTCTCTCTTCAATGGGTGAATACCAACTACCCTCTTACAACTCTTTCTCCTTTTCATAGGTTTAGGAGACAACCTTTATAAGCCTCACACCTCTCTTAGACTAAGATCGAAACTTAAATAGGAGGAGGACACTTAGCACTTTTTCTGTTAGGATCAAGAGCGAACTAAGAGGGGGGGTGAATTAGTGCAACAGAAAAAACTACGTTGGTTTGAAAAACTTCATACGATAAAAATCGTTTCCGATGAAAAATCGATTTCGGAAACTTAACTTGAAAGCGTACATAATGAATTGAAGGCAGTAAGCACTTAAGGAGGTTTGCAGTAAGGTAATAGCAAGAATAAAATGCAAACCAGAGAACACGACAGTTTTATAGTGGTTCGGTCGTTGTGACCTACATCCACTCCGCTGATTCTTCTTCCGTCGAGGCCACGGACATCCACTATCAGTCATCCTTTAATAGGGGAAGACCAACCACCATTTACACCCCTTTTCTCCTTTTACCAAGTTTAGGAGATAACCCTTACAAGCACTTACTCTCCTCTCTAAACAGAATTCTAACACTTAAACTAGAGGAGGATTCTCACAAGAGATTTCTATAGCAATTCTTCACTTTTTAAACTCACTGTGCTTGTGTGCTTTAACTAGGGATGAGAGAGGTATTTATAGGCTTCAAGTTGATTCAAACTTGGAGCCTAAAAACTTCTCATCTTGGGTTCCCTGGGCACAAGCGGTACCACCGCCTGCATTGGGCGGTACCATCGCCCAGGTCTGGCGGTACCACCACTTGGGGGTAGTGCTGGGTGGTACCATTACCCAAACTGGCAGTACCACCGCTTGGCACCCTACCAGGGGTGGTACAACCGCCTAGACTGGCGGTACCACCGCCTACCATAGTCTCAAAGACTGTGCCATGACGGTGAGACTTCTTGGGGCACTGTTTGGGCATCTTATTGGGCCCAACACAGTTCTTACATGGGCCTAGCTGGCCCCTAATTGGGTTGGCCCAAATCCAAGCCCAATTATGTACTAACTACGAAATCCTAAGACATTTGCTTAGCTAAACAAGTCCCTATGTCTATTCTTCTGGCGATCTTCCGACGATCTTCCGGCGAACTTCCGACGATCTCTCGACAATGTTCCAGCGGACTCCTGGCAAGCTCCTGGACTTCACGACGATCTTCTTGGTGAGTTCCGACGAGCTTCTCTAGCAAGCTCTGAGACTTCTCGGCTGGTTCCGACAGAACTTCCGACGAACTCTCGAACTCCCAATGTGATCTCGATCTTGACTTTGGGACTTCATTTTGCTACATGCCTTGCTATCGTAGTTAATCCTACACATGTAAAACATACTTCAATCTAGACAATTAATACTAAGCATAAATCAAGTTATCCGGCATGTCATTAGTCCCTCGATGCTTCGTCCGATTCTTTGGCGTATCGTCTTTTCTTGCGGCCTATTGCCCAATCGGCCAGTTGACTCTGCAACTTTGATATCCTTGGTGTAATATCTGCTCTTCTTGGCCCGATGCTCGAATCCATAGCTTGAAACCTTCTGTCGATACGTCAACCATTTCTCCGTCTCGACGTCCAATCTTCTGACATGTTTTCCCCTAGCACAACATGATTTTTCCTGCTTTAATTATCTTATCCTGATCGAAGCATCCTGCGTCACTCAAAACATAGATTAAAATATAAACACATATCAATTGGTTTCATCATCAAAATACGAGATTCAACAATCTCCCCCTTTTTGATGATGACAACCAATTGATGATGGAGTTAACCTTAACTCTCGGAGTTTAAATAAACTCCCCCTATCAATATGCCTTATTGATAGAAACTCTTGGATTCAAAAATCCAAGCAAACATGTTATGATCAAATCATGCATAACATCAACATACTTCTCCCCCTTTGTCATCAACAAAAAGGAGAAGTCTAACTATTCATGTGTTTAGAAATATAAGTTCAACTTATTGTATGAAAAACATAATATCAAGTTTTATCATCATGCAATTTGAAGCTAGAAAATTTAGCAAGTGTTACATCATGCTTAGAACATTCAAGATATCAAGTTTTAGATATACAAGTTTTACAACATACAAGCTAGCAAATTTAAAGATGTGTAAATTGCCATATTTGCTTTTCTTTGCGATGTGCAAGATAGCATTTCTTTATAATGTTCAAGATAGCAAGTTCTACATCATGCTAGCTAGAAAATTAGAGATGTTCAAGAAAGCAACTCTTGCTTCTTGAAATATGCAAGTTGCAAGCTAGCAAATTTTTACTTCCTTTACAATGTTTGAGTTAGCAATTTTACTTTCATTGCAAAGTGCAAGTTAGCATATTTTGCATCTTGAGATAAGCAAGATAGCACTTTTGGTATACAAATTTATAGTATGCAAGCTATCAAATTTTACACATAAAAAATTTAGCAAAATTTTACATCTTTTGAGAGGTGCAAGATGAACTATTTTGCCTCTTTTTGAAATGTATAACTTGGCAAACATTGCTTCTCTTGAGATTTGCAAGATAGCACTTCTTGCTTCCTTTTTAAGATTAGCAAGCTAGCAAGTTTGCCTCTTTTAGAATTGTGCAAGCTAGCAAATTTGCTTTCTAGCAAGTTTTGCTCCCCCTTTATCATTGTCAAAAAGAAGGGAAGACCCTTTACATCAATTTTCAAATTATGACAAAGGTAAATAGCATAGATAAAAATTCAAGTAATGAATGTCAAAACAATTATTTTATCATGAATATTTCATCATTATATGCATCATTATCACAAGTTAAAGTATTGCATGCATAATACCAAATCATCATGTATATAAAATATAAAATCATCATTACATATATGATTCCAAATCATCATTCTAGAGTATTATTTTAGAAAATGATAATTATAGATTTTCATATTATTTCAAAAATCATAGTGTTGCATACATTTTTATTTAAGGGAAAAATCATAGTGTTGCATGCATCTTTATCTAAGGGAAAAATCATAGTGTTGCATGCATCATTCCAAAACATTTCAAGCTATACAAGCCATAAATACAAAGAAATTATGTCATGAAGGATAAGACCAATTAAAAACCAAAAGATATGATTCATATAGTAAATCTCTTCTTTTAAGAAAAAATCATAGGAGTACAAAGAAGAGATCTTGAAAAAAAAATCTCAAGTAATTCCAAGAAATCAAGATCATGATTTTGATAAAAACTCATTGAAATTTAAATCATCAAAATCATTAACATCTTTTCAAAAAAACTTAATGAAGACAATGTAAATAGATTCTCATGAGAACTCGATTCATGCATAATATCTCAATTTTTCATGAATGTCATAAGATATGATTTATTTCAATAAATCTCTTTTTGTAAGTGGAGAAAAGAAACATAGGAGATCTTGATTCGTGCATAAGAAATCTCAAGTTATAAATTTAAAAAAAACAAGATAAAGCTCATTTAAATTTAAATCATCAAATCAAGATCATTTTCAAGAGATTCATAAAAAAAGTATAGATTGATTCATTAATCTCTCCCTTTTTGAAAACTCGATAACGAAATCTTTCAAGGAGAAACCTATCCTCTTTTTATTTGTTTCAAACAAACATGCCTTTTTCATTTATGCCAAATCAAAACATGTATCATGTTTAAAACCGAAAGTGCAAGATTTATTACGATAAAGATCAATAAGGCACTCTCATTATGGTAAAAATCGATGATCCATAAATCGTAAGATTTATCATACATAATTTTGAATTATAAAACCATTAAACATGATTTCAAATCAATATGCTCAAGTTTTTGTATGAAAACATACATCATAGTTTAAAACTGAAAAGGCCACGTTCATTAAAAAATCGATAATCCATAAATCTCAAAAATCTTCATGCATAATTTTAAAAAATAAATTTATTAGGCATGATATCATCAAACATGATTTCATAAGGTATTTTTAATCAAAATAATTTTGTTTATTATAAACATGTAATTTTCATAATTATTTTCAGAATTAATAGAATAATAAACATGATTCCTATTTTTTATTTTCATTATTAAACATGCACTTTTCAAGAAAATTAATTCTAAACTAAATTAAAAATAACTCATGAAATATATTATGTAAATTCAAAATAAACTAAAGGTATTTTGATTACCTCAATGTCAAAAGTCGTTAAGGTGTAGTTTGCCACCTCGCCTTTGTTGATTTTCTCCTCGTCTTCGGAGGAGCTCGATTCATCCCACTTTGTGTTCTTCTTCTTGCGTTCAAAGTAAGTAGTTGCATTCTTTTTATTCTTGTTCTTTAATTCTTTCATGAACTTTTTAAATTTCTTAGTGAGTAGTTCATGTTCACCATCACTTGAGCTTATGCTCGAGTGGTCTTCAAATGTTCTAAGTTTTAAATCCTTCGTGTTCTCTAGAAGGTGGTTCTCAAGTTATTTACATGCATTGCACATCATTTCATAGGTCATCAAGGATCTTATTAGTTCTTCGATTGGAAATTGGTTCAAAATTTTCAATTCTTGAATAGCCATTATTTTTGAATCCCAACTTTTATTAAGAGAACGCAAAATCCTGTTTACAAGTTCAAAATCCGAAAAACATTTTCCAAGAGCATTTAAACCATTGACGACATCCGTAAAATGGGAGTACATGTCAACAATGGTTTCGCTCGGCTTCATTCAAAAAAGCTCGAAATCATATATTAAAAAATTAATTTTTGAATCTTTAACATTGCTAGTTCCTTCATGTGTGATTTCAAGAGTGCGCCAAATATCGAAAGCCGTTTCGCAAGTAGAAACACGATTAAACTCATTTCTATCTAAGGCGCAAAACAAGGCATTCTTCTCCAAATCATTCTAATCATTTAGAGAAAAAGCCTTCTTCTCCAAATCATTCTAATGGTTCATTGGAAGAGAAGATCTTTAAAAACCAAATTCGACTATGTGCCATAAATCGAGATTTAAAGAAAGCAAGAAAACTCTCATTCGAGTTTTCCAATAAGTGTAGTTTGTCCCATTGAAAAAAGGAGGACGAATAAGAGAGTGGCCCTCTTGAAAGCCGAAAAGAGCCATTTCTCTTTGGGTGTTAAACCGAATTAGAAAACGAGACTTTGATACCAATTGTTAAGATCAAGAGCATACTAAGAGAAGGGGGGGGGGGGTGATGAATTAGTGCTGTAGAAAAAACTACGTTGGTTTGAAAAACTTCATACGATAAAAACCATTTCCGACAAAAAATCGATTTTGGAAACTTAACTTGAAAGCGTACATAATGAATTGAAGGCAGTAAGCACTTAAGGAGGTTTGCAGTAAGATAATAGCAAGAATAAAATGCAAACCAAAGAATACGATAGTTTTATAGTGGTTCGGTCGTCGTGACCTACATCCACTCCGCCGATTCTTCTTCCGTCGAGGCCACCGACATCCACTATCAATCTTCCTTCAATAGGCGAAAACCAACCACCTTTTATACCCCTCTTCTCCTTTTACCGGGTTTAGGAGATAACCCTTACAAGCACTCACTCTCCTCTCTAAACAGAATTCTAACACTTAGACTAGAGGAGGATTCTCACAAGAGATTTCTATAGCAATTCTTCACTTTTTAAACTATTTGTGCTTATGTGCTTTAACCAGGGATGAGAGGGGTATTTATAGGCTTCAAGTTGATTCAAACTTGGAGCCTAAAAACTTCTTATCCCGGGTTCCCCGGGCACGGGCGGTACCATCGCCTGGCACCCTGCCAAGGGCCGTACAATCGCCCAAACTGGCGGTACCACCGCCTGACATAGTCTCGAAGGCTATGCCATGATGGTAAGACTTCTTGGGGCACTATTTGGGCCTCTTATTGGGCCCAACATAGATCTTATATGAGCCTAGCTAGCCCCTAATTGGGTCGGCCCAAATCCAAGATCAATTACATGCTAACTACGAAATCCTAAGACATTTGCTAAGCTAAACAAGTCCCTATGTCTATTCTTCCGGCGAGCTTCCGGTGATCTTCCGGTGAACTTCCGACGATCTCTCAACAATGTTCCGGTGGACTCCCGGTAAGCCCTTAGACTTCACAACGATCTTCTTGGCGAGTTCCGACAAGCTTCTCTAGCAAGCTCCGAGACTTCTCGGCTGGTTCTGACAGAACTTTTGACGAACGTTTGGACTTTTGACGAACTCTAGAACTCCCAACGTGATCTCGATCTTAACTCTGGGACTTCATTTTACTACATGCCTTGCTATTATAGTTAATCCTGCACATGTAAAACATACTTTGATTTAGACAATTAATACTAAGCATTAATCAAGTTGTCCGGTATGCCATTGGTTCCTCGATGCTTCGTCCGATTCTTTGGCGCATCATCGTCTCTTATGGCCTATTACCCAATCAGCCAGTTGACTCTGCAACTTCGATATCCTTGGCGCAATATCCACTCTTCTTGGCATGATGCCCAAATCTATGGCCCAAAGCCTTCTATTGATATGTCAACCGTTCCTCCGTCTCGACGTCCAATCTTTTGACATGTTTTCCCCTAGCACAACATAATTTTTCCTGCTTTAATTGTCTCATCCTGATTGAAGCATCCTGCATCACTCAAAACGCAGATTAAAACATAAACACATATCAATTGATTTCATCATCAAAATACAAGATTCAACATTTTCAACCTAGAATAACTACCCCTTTCTGCTTTTTTTTCTTGCTACTTCAAGCAGGAATAACTGAGGTATTTATGGACCTCAAATGGATTCAAATTTAGAGCCAAAAAGGGTCTTATCCCGAGTTTTCAGGGTATTAGAGGTACCATCGCTAGTACTCCGTGACACTAGGTAGTACCACCGCCTAGTTTGGTGGTACTACCACCTAACAGAGCCTCGGAGACTAGGCTCTAGAGATACCAGTGCATATAGGCATTAATGGCTAACAGTACCACTGCTCAGTCTGGGCAGTACCACTTGGGAGGCTGAGCCTCAAGCGGTTCCACCGCCAAGTCTAGGCGGTGCCACCATCTAACGTGGCTCCAAATTGTCACGGACAAACTTCTAAACAAGATGTTTGATGTAATGCTTATGTATGTCCGTGTCTTTTGGCATGTTCATACCTTGTACAGCATGTAGAGGGGCGGTCGAAGACTTAATAGTCCCATTTTAGTTGGGTTGGTGGCCTCTTTAGGCTTGTAAATAAAGGTTGTGTCATGTGGACACGTGCGAGAGATTCTCGATCTATAATGGACCATTTTACCCTTTGTTGTGCAACTGTTCAGAGCTTGTAAAGTCTATTTGTAATTTGCATTGTCTATGAAGTATTTTTCGGAGATGTTTGCTTGTGGATCCCAATTGAGGCGTTCTCTCTAACCCGTTCTCTCTTTTGTTTGTCCTAAGGGACAATGGGAGGCTTCGGGGAGGCTGACCTTTGCGGACGGACACGCAAGGGTGCCGCACGGCTTAGGCAAAACCAGCTAAGTCCATGACAGATGGTATCAGAGCGGGACAAGCACTCATAGAATCACTTAGCATGCAAACGTGAGGGACCTAGCAGGGCTGCGTTGAGGGCAGTCAGCACACGCGCGACCGTTTGGGGAAAAATGGGAATGGAAATGTAGGAAGAAAGAGTCGCTCGGAGGAGCGGGCATCTAAGATTGGCATTCAAAGGAATGGCCAACCCTTCGCGCAAGAGGCACTACGAGAACAGACAAGCTTGGAAGAATGCGAAGCGCACAAAGGTTGGGATGGTTGAGTTTGAGCTACGGCTCAACGTTAACAACCATACTTGATGGTGCTCAAGACAAGCGAGGCGCTTGGTAAAGGATGAGACCATGCAAGGTGGAATGAGTTGCTCAACAACCAAAAGAGTTATGCAAAGCTCACAGAGGTGAGGGGAATTGCTAACTCGAAGAATTTGGTACTCATACATGGGCTTGTATGCGGACGATGGAATGTTCGTGGCCATCCCAAGGCAACCGAAACTTGGCGCCATGTAGCATTGAAACTTTCTCTTCAGCATGTGAAGGATACGTCCGTAGGAGGCTGAAGTGTGCAATGAGTTCAGCATATTGCTAGGCCTTGAGGGGTGCAGCCGGGGCTGTATTGACGTGGAGTCGCAATCTAGCAAGTGCGTTTGCAGGAGGCAGAACAATGCACAGTTTGTTCAGCAGATCGGAGTAGTCCAAGGGGATGGTGGTCTCCGAAACGAAGAGAGATGTTGCTCCAACGGGATAGTTATCCAAAAGGGATAAGTCTCGGCTCTCTAGAGGGAGGAATATGTGGGACGGATCTCACATGTTGAGGAGGAGTACCTCAACAAACAACGACTCCACGAAGCTCAATGGACTGAGCAAGCAGCGAGGAGTCGTCGCATGATCTCGCTTGAGAGAATGCATTGGTGGATGTATTACGAGATCAAGTGGGGGAGCGACCCAAAGCAACCCAAATGAAGGCACACTTGGAGTCGATGTGGAGATCGAACTCAAGGGAGGGCTGACCCGTGGAATGGTGGGCGCGAGGGCCACCATCGACTCAATGCAAAAATGAGGAGCGGAGTAACTTGGGTGTAACTTGGCGAAGTACCCAAGCCGCATAAAGGGAGCCAGCATAGAAGTTGGAACATGGAGCAAAGGCACAGTGCTTTCCTTAGATAGAGGTCAAGGACATGAACTCTTATAGAGGCAAGAGTAGGATCATGTTATTCCATGGGTCCTTCATTCTAACGGAGCGGACTCATCTTGCATGGTGCCGAAGACGAAGGGAGCTTTTGGGCACATGCACCTTATCTCGGAGAAGCATTTGATGGAAGAACTAAGGTGACTCAATTTGTGGAGGCGAAGTTGGGTTCACAATTCAAGTTTATTCCACAAGGATCAGAAGGCAATGAAGATGTCACCAGGAGGCGACATGGTGCAGCGGATCGTAGTGGAACAGTTCGTGGCAATGCGATACACACGACATAGTCCCGTGAGGGATTAGATCATATGGAGGTATGATCGGGAGCTACTGGAAGCTCCACTTCGGTGAACAACATGACGGCAAGAAGGGCTATGGATTCAAGGAGTGAAGGCCATGGTACCGTAGAGGCGGGTCTTCCGTGCGTGCATCGAATTTTACATCGGATGAAAGCCTTGGTCATCAGCATATGAGGGTTGTGTTCCACCAAGGGAAAAGTTCGAATGCAAGTACCAGTGAGTTCCATGGGAGGGACTTGATCATGCAGAGGTATGATCGAAGCAGCTGGAGAGTTGGACTGCTCTAGAGCTCATATTCGCTTAAGGGAGCCCAGCAAGTCAAAGGACAAGGTCGAGTAAGCGAACTTTGCTACCAAGGAAGCTAAGGAGAACAGAATCGGTGCAAACCCTACAATGTGATGGCAGAGGCCATGCATGAGAGTTGCAGTCTGTCTTTCCATCGACCAAACGGACTGCTTGGAGAACACAGAGGTGTTGAAGCAGGGGTCGAAAGGGGCGAGGAAGCGACGACGAGTCCAGAGGGACTTAGCTACCCAAAATCAAGCATCAGTTAGAATGTAGGTGGACTCAAGGAGTGCCACGGAGACATATCTACTAATCGTGAAGAAAAGGGATGCAGATGCGAGGCGACGGATAGTAGGGCCATGGGCATGGCAACGCCATGGTACCGCAAAGGCGGGACTTCCGTGAAAGTCATTGATCCCTTGCTCTCATGGAGAGAGAGCGCTTGGTCGTGAAAGGGGCCGAGGAGGTGGAGCATGCAGAGGCAATCTCCAAGTACCGAAACAAGGCTGAAGGGCAGAGGCCGAGGAACTTCGTAAGACCGGTGTCAATGAGCTTCTCATCAAGATAGCCGAAAGTGAAGGATTTCGGGTCATGCAAGAGTGCATAACCAAGGAACGAAGCAGGCAGTATGCAGTGCTGTATCTTTGCTACTCAGTGGAGTAGGCGATAGGGTTGATGGAGAAGACGGTACAATCCTAGAGGCGACCAAACCTATAAGAGAATTACTTCAATTTGGGGTGAAAACTTCCCGTATTCTAGAAGTTCGATGGCATTAAGAAGGTGAATCACAGTAACTAACTCAACGCAAGGAGTGCAAACACTTCAAGTGCTTCAGAAGTGTGAGCAAAGAGTAAGCGAAGGCTAGTAACCAGCTCGATGCATGGAGTACAACCTTAAGGAGGCGGGGGAAGTCAAGTAACCTTTGCCTTCTCAACTCTGAAGAGAATGGGCGAAACCGAGTACCCCAATTCTCTTATCTATCTAACAGAGGAGCTCTGCACAAGTTCAAAGACCCTTCGAAGATAATGGAAGATAATAGTTGTCAAATCCTCACCAACGGTGATCAGTACTACTGAGAGTAGATTGTCCACTTCATTTCCCAACGAAATGCCAATCGAAAGCGGAAGTGATGCGAACCTACTTGGATGTGACAACTAAGTGAAAGAAGAGTCAATGAGCAAATTTTGTGGAGGAAGGACCCAAAATTCAGAAGCTTGCGAGACGATGCTCATTAAAGCTCTAACAAGTATCCACCCAGTTTAAGCAGCATGAGGAATTTGAGAGACTAGCGTAGTAAGGATGGTCTTTTCCTTCATTTGGAGGATCTGCAGGAATCAACAAGGATCAACATAACTCAGCCAACCCCACACCAGAGTCAGAGTCATTGGTGAGTTGAAGTAGTATGGCGGATCAAAGGTTCGACTACTCAAAAAAAAAAAAACAGCAGCGGAGAGCAGCTAGGAGCCAAGAGGCGCATTGTAGCTGGAGCAAAAGATTGAAGACTCAGCAAAGGCGAGGAGTTGTAGTATCGACAAAGGCTTCAACGAGGACGTCGAAGGAATAAGTGGGGGAGAATGTCACGGATAAACTTCTAAACAAGATGTTTGATGTAATGCTTATGTATGTCCGTGTCTTTTGTCATGTTCATGCCTTATACAGCATGTAGAGGAGCGGCCGAAGGCTTAATAGTCCCATTTTAGTTGGGTTGGTGGCCTCTTTAGGCTTGTAAATAAAGGTTATGTCATGTGAACACGTGGGAGAGATTTTTGGTCTATAATAGACCATTTTACCCTTTATTGTGCAACTGTTCAGAGCTTATAAAGTCTGTTTGTAATTTGCATTGTCTATGAAGTGTTTTTCGGAGATGTTTGCTTGTGGATTCTGATTGAGGCGTTCTCTCTAACCCATTCTCTCTTTTGTTAGTCCTAAGGGACAATGGGAGGCTTCGGGAAGGCTGACCTTTGCGGACGGACACGTAAGAGTGCCGCACGGCTTAGGCAAAACCAACTAAGTCCGTGATAAAATGGCTGAATGGGCCATCCAACCAACCCAATTCAGCCCTGTTTCGGGCTCAATTGACACTTAATTGAGTTAGTAGGATTTCTCTCAAAACTAACTCAAATTAAAGACCTAATTACCATAGTTAAGGCCAAAACAATTATGATACAAGCAATCTAAGTTGTCTAGCACATCAATTATTCAACTGAACTCTCTGTGAACTTTTGACAAACTCTTGACAATCTTCCAGCGAGCTTTCGGTGAACTCCTAGCGATCTTTCGACGAGCTTTCAGCGAACTTCTGGTGAGCTTTTGATAAACTCCTAACAAGCTTTCACTGTATTGTCTGATTCTTCGATGTATCCCCCGATTCATTCGGCCCGATGCCCGATCATTAACTCTTGCCCAACATTCGATTCTTCTTTAATTATTTTTTCTTTTTCATGATTGTAGTTAGTCCTACATCACTTATCTCAACACATGGATTAGATTATTAATTCATCAATTGATTTCATCATCAAAATATGAGATTTAATAATCTCCCTCTTGTTGATGATGACAACCAATTGATAATGAAGTTAACCTTAACTCCCCCTATCTATATGCTATATTGGGATAAGGCAAATTTGAATTCAAAAGGTATCATAACCTTTGAATTTAAGTGAAACAATTTCCATCATAGTGTTCAAATGCAATATATCAAAATTTTATACATTGTGCATCATCATAGTTTCAAGTCATCAAAGTATAACATGCACAATTTCATTACTTCATGCATGATAATAAATCAACATCACTTTGGGCATAACATACATGATACTAAAGTATTCATTACTTCATGTATGATAAAAAAATTAACATTATTTTTGTCATAACATTCATGATACCAAATCATTCATATTTTCAATCCTTTTAGGCATAACATATATGATACTAAAGTATTTTTTAACCATTTATCACTTCATGTATGATACCAAATTCAACATCATTTTGGCACGATTCTAAATATTCATCATTTCTCCCTCTTTGTCATCAACAAAAAGGAGAATCATTCAACAAGTATTTAAAACTATGCAAGTAAGTTTTATACCATTTTATGCAAGCTAGCAAATTTGTGATATGAAAAGGCAAGCCAAAACTTTGCAAGATAACCACTTTTGCTTCTTGAAATGGGCAAGCTAGCACTTCTCTTTAGATGTGCAAGCACTTTTTTATTCTTCTTGAGATATGCAAGCTAGCATTTTTATTTTTCTTTGCGATGCGCAAGCTAACAAGACTTACTCCCCCTTTGTCATTGTCAAAAAGAAGGAAAGAATATAATGATATGATTCTTTTTTCTTTACATCAATTTTTAAATCATGACAAAAAGGATAATAAGAAAAATTAATTTGGTGATAAAATATACACTTCATAAATACAAGGGAGTAATAAGACAACTTTCAATTTGTGAGTCAAATATCAAAAAATCAAGAGAAAAAATTATGATTCATTTGGATAAATCATATAGCGAAAAGAAGAATCATAGTAAACAATCTTGATTCATAAAAATCTGAAGTTATAATTATCAAGGAATCAAGATCATGATTTGGATAAAACTCCTCTTTTGTAAAAAGAAAAAAGAATCATAGGAGAGCAAATAATAAAATATCTTGGTTTATGTATTAGAAATCTCAAGTTGTGAAGATCATGATTTTAAAAAAAAATCTCAAGTTAGAAGTCCGAGAATTCAAGATCATGATATTGATAAAACTTCTCTTTAGTAAAGAAACATAGGAGATCAAATAAGAGATGTTGATAAAAAAATCTCAAAGTATCAAATGAGAGGTTTGGATAATACTCATTTAAATTTAAATCATCAAATCATCAAAATCACTTTTATATATTCATTAAAAAAAATAAATAGATTCATTAATCTCTTTTTGAAATATTTGATAAACTTTTAGAGATAAAGACATTTTCAAGAATAATACATTCCCTTTTTTATTTCAATTTAAGCGATTGATTTCATACAAGTATATCCTTGTTTTCTATTCCAAATCCATATATCATTGATTAAAATCAAAAAATAAAAAATCATCATAAAAAAATTATCAAGATCAATAAGCCATAAATCATAAAATCATTATGTATAATTTTAAAATATAAACTCATTAAGCATGATTTCATAAAGCATATTCAATCAAAATCACTTTGTTTCGGCTAGTGAACTTTAAAAAGTATGTTAGATCTCCGGTCATAAGCCTTAAGCATCCACTATCAAAATATCAATTTTTTTCCTAGCTTTTGATTTTAGAGATATCTATAAGAAGGGTGGGATTGTTCTATGTACCCATTTAGCTTTGGGTCCCTCATAGTTTGATCTATCATTCTTAGTTTTTAGTATTAAGTCATTCATGGTTCCTTTAGGAACCCAAACTAATTTATGTGGGTCATACATTTTAAATGAACATTGTTATGCAAAATGACCACATCTACTTCAAAAATTACATTTATTTATGGGTGAAATATGTAAAGTGGGTCTTTTAATGAAGATAGCTAACTTTTGTTGAGTGTTACTCACAAAACCAATTTCTTCCTTTCTATGAAAATGACCTCTATTAGCAAGGATCATGTTTAGAAATTTATTACTTATTTTAGAATTTTCTAATATTTCTTATAGTAAAATATTTTCTTTCTTAAGTAATTCTATCTCTTCACACGTAGAGCAAGTAACTAACATACTATCATTATGCTTATTTTTTAATCTATCAAATTCACTAATAACAGAAGCATGCTCGTTTTTTAACAACTTATATTTTTTACCAACTAGCTTATATTCATCATATAGATCATTAAAAATAATAAATAAATCATCATAAGCTAAATAAGATTCGCTTGAGTCACTTATATCATCATTGAGCATCATTAGAGCATAATTTGTAACTTCATTTTATTGATTGACTCCTCATCTTCGAATGTACTTGAATCATCCCAAGTTACCTTGAGTGTTTTCTTTTTCTTTTGGTAGCTTCTTCTTCATTTGGAAACATTCATTTTTGAAGTGCCCCAACCTTTTGCATTCGTAGAAAGTCATTGTGTTCTTTTAAGTTTATTTATTATTCTTATTTTATGAATTTTTTGAGTTTTCTTATCAAAAGTTCTATGTCATCATCACTTTATCTTTCGCTCAAATGGCCTTCTTTTGTTCTAAGTATCAAATTCTTTCTGTTCTTTAGAAGGTTATTCTTATGTTCATCATGTGCCTTGCACATCATTTCACATGTCATCAATGAACTAATGAGTTCTTCTAGTGGAAATTTGTTTAAGTTCTTTATCTCCTGCATTATAGTTACTTTTGGATCCCAACTCTTTGGAAGAGATCTTAGAATCTTGTTTATAAGTTCAAGATTAGAAAAATATTTGCCAAGAGCTTTTAAACCATTGACGACATCCATAAAACGGGTGTACATGTCAATAATAGTTTCGTTTGGCTTCATTCAAAATAATTTAAAATCATACATTAGAAGATTTATCTTAGATTCTTTTACTTTATTCGTGCCTTCATGAGTTACTTCTAGTATGTGCCAAATCTTATGTGCAGTTTCACATAAAGAAATACGATTAAGCTCATTTTTGTTTAAAGCACAAAATAGAGTGTTCATAGCTCAAGTATTTAAAGAGAAAAAAAATTTCTCCAAATCATTTCATTTGTTCATTAGATTAGAAAATTTTTAAAACTACTTTCGATAATATTCCATAATTCAAATCCATAGAAAGTAAAAAAACTCTCATTCGAGTTTTTCAATAAATGTAGTCCATCCCATTTGAACATAGGAGGACGAATGATAAAATGACCCTCTTGATTATTAGTAAAAGTCATTTCTCTTGGGTGTTAAACCAAACAAGAAAAAATCTTGGCTCTGATACCAATTATTATGATCAAGTCGGCACTCAGAGAGCGGGGGGGCGGGGGGTGAATTAGTGCTTTCAATAAAAACATTGATTTTAAAAAATCTTCATTCGATGAAAACGATAATGAAAGAGTGATTGACTTAGAGTAAGTGAACTAAATAATTAGCTCAGAATGTAACAGCAATGAAAAACAGAAAGAAAGTGCAAACCAAATTTATAGTGGTTCGATCGTCGTGACCTACGTCCACTCCCGATTCCTCCTCCGTTGAGGCCATCAGCATCCACTAATAGTCTTTCTTTAATGGGCAAAGACCAACTACCCTCTTACAACTCTTTCTCCTTATCATAGGTTTAAGAGATAACCTTTACAAGCCTCACACCTCTTTTAGACTAAGCCCAAAACTTAAAGAGGATGAGGACACTTAGCACTTTTTCAACTCAGAATAACAATCCCTTTCTACTCTTTTTTCTTGCTACTTCAAGTAGGAATAGTTAGGGTATTTATAGACTCTAAATGGATTCAAATTTAGAGCCAAGAAGGGTCTTATCCTAGGTTTCTGGGGTACTGGCGACACCACAGCTAGTATTGGGCAGTACCACAATGAGTACTCCCTGACACTAGGCAGTACCACCGCCCAATCTGGCGGTACTATCGCTTGACAGAGCCTCGGAGACTGGGCTCTAGTAATACCACCACCTGCTTGGGCTGTACTGTTGAATCTCAGATTTTGATGATGAAGTCAATTGTCATTTGTTATCTAATCCATATGTTGAGACAAGTGTGCAGGATTAACTATGATAAAAGTAAGGCATGCAGCAGGAGTTGCGCTGGAGTCAAGACAATGATCACGTTGGGAGTTCGAGAGTTCGACGGAAATTCGGACAGTCGTCGGAGGTTCTGCAGGAACAAATCCGAGAAGACCATGAGCTTGCCAAAGAAGCTCGTCGGAACTCACCAAGTGGATCATCGCAAGTCCAGGAGTTTGCCAGAAGTCCGCAGGAGCATCACCGAGGGTTCATCGGATGATCGACGGAAGTTCGCCGGAAGCTCATCGAAAGAAGCGATTAACGCACCAGAGCGAGTTGTAGTAAATGTCTTAGGGAATATCGTAGTTAGCACAATGATTAAGTTGGAAATGGGAGGTGATCCCATTAACTTAATCTTGGGGCAATTGGGCCCCTAAAAAATCCAAATTGGGCCGAATGGATCAACCCATTCGGACCCTGATTTCTGCCAGGCGGTTGAACCGCCCAAGGCAGGAGGTTGCACCACTTGGGCTCAGTCTCCGAGCGAGACTGGGAGGTGCAACCGCTCCAGCCAAGCGGTGGCACCGCCTGGGCTCAGTCTCCGAGCGAGACTGGGCAGTGCAACCTCCCCTGATAGGAGGTGGCACCGCCTGGGCTCAGTCTCCGAGCATTGGCTGAGCGGTGCAACCGCCTCAGTCAGGGGGTTGCACCGCCTGAGCTCGGTCTTCAAGCTCTGGCAGGAGGTGAAACCGCCCCTGACAAGAGGTGGCACCGCCCAGAGGCTTAGTCTTCGAGCTTTGCTAGGCGGTGCAACCGCTCCAGTCAGGAGGTGCAACCGCCTGATCCCAAAATTCCGGGAATTGACAGTTTTGAGCTCCAAATTTGAATTAGGTTAGGGCCTATAAATACCCCACCCATTCAACACTAAAAGAGCACAGAATATGCACCGAAATCTTGATCTTGTTCTGTGATTTTTAGAGCTCAAAATTGTTGTAAAGGCCAAAAGTTCTTCTTCCTCTTTTCTTCCAAGTTCTGAGCTGTAAAGAGAGGAGAGAAAATTCTGTAAGGGTTGTCTCCTAAGCCCGTCAAAAGGAGTGAAACTGTAAAAGGGTGGTTGGCCTTCGCCTATTGAAGGAAGGCCTCTAGTTGACGTCGGTGACCTCGTCGGTAGAGGAAGACAAAAGTGGAGTAGGTCAAGATTGACCGAACCACTCTAAATCTCGGTTTGCATTTACTTTGAGCATATTATCTTTACTGCAAACCTCCTCTAAAGCTTACTGCTTTCTACGCATATACAATCGGGTTTTAAGCTTTGCACTTTTCGAATCAGCGTTTAGACGTAAATCTATTTTTTTCGTACGATCATCATATTTCAGTTTGCGTTTACGTTTTGATTTCAATCATAACTGCAAACTGCCTTTATATCCTTGCTTAAACTGCATCTCGCCTAATCAAGTGATTTACGAATCAGCATTTAGACGTAAATCAGCTTCTTCGTACGAACGTCGTATTTCAGTTTGCGCTTATATTCTGGTTTTCATCATAACTGCAAACTGCCTTCATAGATTGATTTTAACATCATCTCGCTTGATCTTAAGTTGAAGTAATCTTAGAATCGGCTTTCACACCAAAATCGTTTTTATCGTTCGAACGTGTTTTATCATTGAAAGATTTTCGCTGCACTAAGTCACCCCCCCCCCCTCTTAGTACTCTTGATCCTAACAATTGGTATCAGAGCAGGGTTAACTCTCAAACAGATTAAAACCCAAGAGAGATGGCATATGCCGGGAACCAAGAGGGTCATTCTATTACACGTCCACCCATGTTTAATGGGACGGACTACACCTATTGGAAGACCCGAATGAGGATTTTCTTATTTCTATGGATTTTGAACTTTGGAATCTTGTCGAAAATGGATTTTCGAAGTCTTCTCTTCCAATGATCGATTGGAATGAATTGGAGAAGAAGGCTTTCGCTCTTAATGCAAAGGCTATGAATGCCTTATTTTGTGCACTTGATAAAAACGAGTTCAACCGTTTTTCGGTTTGTGAAACCGCATTTGATATTTGACACATACTCGAAGTGACTCACGAAGGCACAAGTAGAGTGAAAGAGTCAAAAATCAACCTTTTGTTACACTCTTTCAAACTTTTCCGGATAAAACCGAGTGAGACTATTGGCGACATGTTTACCCGTTTCACGGATGTCGTCAACGGTCTAAAAGGACTCGAAAAATTTTTTTTCGGATTTTGAGCTCGTAAATAAGATTCTAAGATCCCTTCCTAAGAGTTGGGATCCTAAAGTCACTGCTATTTAAGAGGCGAAAGATCTAAACAACTTCCCTCTTGAAGAACTAATCGGGTCATTAATGACCTACGAGATGACTTGCAAAGCTCATGAAGAGCAAGAAGACATCCTTCCAAAGAACACGAAGGATATGGCACTTAAAATTTCAGAAGACCACTTGAGAGAAAACTCAAGTGATGAGGACTGTGACGATGACTTGGCACTTTTAACAAGAAAATTTAAAAAATTCATTAAAAGAAACAAGTTTAAGAATGAAACAAAAAATAAATTTGAACCCAAGAAGGACCAAGTTATTTGCTTATGAGTGCAAGAAGCTGGGACACTACAAGAGTGATTGTCCCCAAGTCAAGAAGAGAACATCAAAGAAGAAGACGCTCAAAGCAACATGGGATGACTCGAGCGTGTCCGAAGAAGAGGAGTCCAACACCGAGCAAGTTGCTCATTATGCTTTAATGGCCATCGGAGAGGAGGTAACGAATTTAATAGATGCAGATTTATCATTTGATGAATTATTAAATGCCTTCCATGACTTATTTGATGAATGCAAGATTATTAGTAAAAAATACAAATTGCTAAAAAAGGAGCATGATAGTCTTACTTGTAATTTCGATAAGTTAAAAACTGAATATCATGATAGTTTAAGTTCATGCATAAAGTGCCATGATCTAGAAACTCTCCAAAAGGAAAACTTGCTACTTAAGGACACCTTGAAGAAATTCGAGGTTGGTAGCAAGTCATTGAACATAATCCTTGCAAACAAGGGTCACGTTCCCAAAAGAAGTGGAATCGGATTTGTGAGAAGTCCTTACCAAAATCCAACCACCTTCATAAAAGGCCCCATCTTACATATTCGACACCAAAGCAAATGCAACTTTTGTTGCAAACTTGGACACAAAACGCATTATTGTCCATTCAAGAAAATTAGTCCAAACAAATTAATTTGGGTTCCTAAAGGAACCATAATAAATTCTATGCAACATGATAAACAATGTAGATCTATTTTTAAGGCACCCAAAAGCAAATGGGTACCTAAAAATCATCCTTTCTTGTAGAAACCTATACCATCGCAAGTTAGGAGCAAGAGATGGTACCTTGATAGTGGATGCTCAAGGCATATGACCGGAGATCCATCTCAATTCTCTAAGCTCACTAGCATAGATGAAGGCTATGTCACCTTCGGAGACAACAACAAGGGTAAAATCATTGGCAAAGGAACCATAGGTAACAAATCCAACTTCTTTATCGAAGATGTTTTGTTAGTTGATGGTTTAAAATATAACCTCTTGAGCATTAGTCAATTATGTGATAAAGGATATATCGTCAGATTCGAGTCTAATGCTTGCATCATTAAAAAACCACACAAAAACACGTCTATGATTGTATTAAAACAAAATAACGTATACACTATTGACATCAATGATTTGTGTAATGAAATGTGTTTTTCGGTTTTGAATGAGGATGCTTGGCTATGGCATAGAAGATTAGGTCATGCTAGCATGAAACTAATCACTCAAATATCATCTAAAGAACTTGTAAGAGGTATTCCTCATATCAAGTTCATCAAAGATAATGTATGTGATGCTTGCCAATTAGGTAAACAAATTAAGGGTAGTTTCAAATCTAAGAATCAAATAAGCACCTCTAGGCCCTTACAATTGATCCATATGGACTTGTTCGGACCAATCTCTATATCAAGCCTAGGAGGTAGCAAATACGCATTCGTCATTGTGGATGACTATAGCAGATACACATGGACTTACTTCTTAAAACAGAAAAATGAATGCTTTAGATATTTTACCAAGTTTTGTAAACTTGATCAGAATGAGAAGGGTTCTATGATTTCATCAATTAGAAGTGATCACGGTGGTGAATTTCAAAACCATGATTTCCAAGAATTCTGTGAACTTAATGGATACAACCATAATTTCTCTACTCCTAGAAATCCTCAACAAAATGGAGTAGTAGAAAGAAAAAATCGAAATTTACAAGAAATGGCAAGAACCATGTTGAATGAACATAGCCTACCCAAATATTTTTGGGCCGAAGCTGTAAATACTGCATGCTATATTTTGAATAGAGTTCTAGTAAGACCCTTACTCACCAAAACTCCCTATGAGTTATGGAACAACAAAAAAACCCAATGTTTCATATTTTAAAGTCTTTGGGTGTAAGTGCTTTATCTTGAATGAAAAAGATAACTTAGGAAAATTTGATGCTAAATCCGATGAAGGAATCTTTCTTGGTTATTCTTCGGTTTCTAAAGCTTTTCGTATCTTCAACAAAAGAACTTTAATTCTTGAAGAATCCATTCATGTTGTCTTTAATGAGATTTCCGAAATCAGGAAAAACGATTTTGATGATGATGTTAATTTTGATTCCTTGAATTTAAATGAAACCCCATCTCCAACTAGCAACTTGAATGCATCCACTTCCGAAACATCCTTACCCAAGGATTGGAAGTATGTAGATGCTCATCCTAAGGAGCTAATCTTAGGAGACACATCAAAGGGGGTTCAAACACGTTCTTCTCTTAAAAAATTTTGTTCCAACGCCGCTTTTCTCTCCCAAATTGAACCCAAATGTGTTGACGAAGCCATGAAAGATGATTCATGGATTATCACAATGCAAGATGAATTAAATCAATTTGAGAGAAATGAGGTGTGGAAGCTTATTCCTAGGCCAAATGACCATTTAGTTATTGGTACTAAATGGGTTTTTAGAAACAAGCAAGATGAATATGGTATCGTGGGTAGAAACAAGGCTAGATTAGTGGCCAAAGGTTTCAACCAAGAAGAAGGTATCGATTACGAAGAAACCTTCGCTCCTGTGACTCGATTAGAAGCCAAAAGGATGCTCCTTGCCTACGCTAGTAGTAATAATTTTAAGTTGTTTCAAATGGATGTTAAAAGTGCCTTTCTTAATGGCTTTATTTCCGAAGAAGTCTATGTTGAACAACCTCCTGGATTTGAAAATAACAGCCTTCCTAATCATGTGTTTAGATTAACTAAAGCTCTCTATGGTTTAAAACAAGCTCCAAGGGCTTGGTATGAGCAAGGTTGATACTACATTGTTCATCAAGAATTTTGAAAATAATTTTCTCATTGTTCAGATTTATGTTGATGATATTATCTTTGGTTCTACGAATGAATCTCTTTGTGAATCTTTTGCTAAAACTATGAGTCTTGAATTCGAAATGAGTTTAATGGGAGAATTAACATTCTTCTTAGGCTTACAAATCAAACAACTAAGCAATGGCATCTTCATTAGTCAAACTAAATATGCTATGAATTTGCTGAAAAAGTTTAATATGAATAACTCAAAAGCTATTAACACTCCTATGAGCACCTCCACTAAGTTAGAAATTGATGAAAGTAGAGAAACCTTCGATCAAAAAACTTATAGGGGTATGATAGGAAGTTTACTTTACCTCACTACAACTAGACCAGATATCATGTTCAGTGTCGGACTTTGTGCTAGATTTCAATCAAACCCTAAGATATCTCATCTCAAAGCAGTTAAAAGAATACTTAGATATCTTAATGGTACCACAAATCTAGGATTATGGTACCCAAAATCAGAGAATCTTGAGTTAATTGCTTATGCTGATGCGAACTTTGCTGGCTATAGACTAGATAGAAAAAACACATTAGGAACATGTCAATTTTTAGGACATGCCCTTGTTTCCTGGTCATCTAAGAAACAAAACTCGGTTGCACTTTCAACAACCGAAGCTGAATATATTGTAGCAAGTGCATGCTGTGCACAAGTTGTATGGATGAAAAACACCTTAGAAGATTATAAAATTCATCTTAAAAATATTCCTATTAAATGTGATAATACAAGTGCAATATGCTTAACGAAAAATCCTATACAACACTCAAGAACAAAACATATTGATATTAGACATCACTTTATACGAGATTATGTTACTAATCATGATGTAATCATAGAATTCATTGATACTAAACATCAACTAGCTGATATTTTTACAAAACCTCTAAGTGAAGAATAATTTGATTTCATAAGAAGAGAATTAGGAATGTTGATGTGTCCGAGTACATAAACTAGTTACAATTATCTTTCGGACTTAATTGAATGATCAAATCACTTGATTGCCAAAATAACATGTTGGAAATTATGTGCTGAATACAAAAATTTCCATAACAATAAGCATGCTTTGTCTTCATGATTGTATTTGAAAATCTGTAGCATAGTCTTGTTCATTTCATGTTTTGATTTGCTTAACAATTGGTATCCTAAAAATCAGATTTTCTCATACACTTATATGTGAAAAATATTTTTCTGAAATGGATTTGATGAAATGATTCCTGCTTATGAATTCCATCTTGAAATATGAATGATAGTGTTTTTTTTTACTTGCAAAGATTTGCTTCACATACATATCTTGATACCTGAAGCATGATTTAATCTCTCATTGGTTTTAACTTCACTCAGTGTAAACTCACAAATAGCTGGTATCACAAATGGCCTTCCTCCTTCCTGCAAAAAAAGATTATAACAAATAAAGGAAGAAGTATTCAAAGTGATCTACATATCATGCTTGTATAATTGATTTCCTATCACTTACTATTGGAAAATAACATGAACCGAGTAAAGGCATGAACAATTATTACACTTATGCTTAAAATTTACTTATATTGTTCTCCTGGTATCACAATTACCATGCTTTTTGTTGATGACAAAGGGGGAGAAATATATGAGTATTAATGCCATGCTCGCATCACCAAGAGATGCTATGATTGCTATAATTTGCATTATGCCTTGTTTGTATCAGGTCAAGATATCAAACAAAAAACTTGTATCATAATTTTACGTATTGATATCTTACCATGTGATGAAATGCAATAATTGCTAAAACATTTGAAATGTGTGCATCATGTAATGATATCAAAATCTTACTTCGCAGATTTACATGTTGATATCTTACTATATGATAAATTGCTACTATTACCATCATTCAAACTTGTAATGTAAAATTTGAAAATGAATGTCGAGCCTTGACATCATCTTCAAAGAGATACATCATGATGGGAGTATTGATAAGTTTAAATGATTTTAACTTATCAATATGTCTCTTGAATTCAAAGGTTTTGAATTCAAGAAAGACTTATCTCAAGTATGGCATATAAACAGGGGGAGTTAAGGTTAACTCCATTATCAATTGATTGTCATCATCAAAAAGGGGGAGATTGTTGAATCTCGGATTTTGATGATGAAGTCAATTGTCATTTGTTATCTAATCCATATGTTGAGACAAGTGTGCAGGATTAACTACGATAAAAGTAAGACATACAGCAGGAGTTGCGCCGGAGTCAAGACAATGATCACGTTGGGAGTTCGAGAGTTCGACGGAAGTTCGGACAGTCGTCGGAGGTTCTGCAGGAATAAATCCGAGAAGACCATGAGCTTGCCAAAGAAGCTCGTCGGAACTCGCCAAGTGGATCGTCGCAAGTCTAGGAGTTTGCCGGAAGTCCGCAGGAGCATCACCGAGGGTTCATCGGATGATCGACGGAAGTTCGCCGGAAGCTCGCCGGAAGAAGCGATTGACGCATTGGAGCAAGTTGTCGTAAATGTCTTAGGGAATATCGTAGTTAGCACAATGATTAAGTTAGAAATGGGAGGTGATCCCATTAACTTAATCTTGGGGCAATTGGGCCCCTAAAAAACCCAAATTGGGCCGAATGGATCAACCCATTCGGACCCTGATTTCTGCCAGGCGGTTGAACCGCCCAAGGCAGGAGGTTGCACCGCCTGGGTTCAGTCTCCGAGCGAGACTGGGAGGTGCAACCGCTCCAGCCAGGCGGTGGCACCGCCTAGGCTCAGTCTCCGAGCGAGACTGGGCGGTGCAACCTCCCCTGACAGGAGGTGGCACCGCCTAGGCTCGGTCTCCGAGCACTGGATGAGCGGTGCAACTGCCTCAGTCAGGAGGTTGCACCGCCTGAGCTCGGTCTTCAAGCTCTGGTAGGAGGTGCAACCGCCCCTGATAGGAGGTGGCACCGCCTAGAGGCTCAGTCTTCGAGCTCTACCAGGCGGTGCAACCGCCTGATCCCGGAATTTCGAGAATTAACAATTTTGAGCTCCAAATTTGAACTGGGTTGGGGCCTATAAATACCCCACCCATTCAGCACTGAAAGAGCACAGAATACACACCAAAATCTTGATCTTGTTCTGTGATTTTTAGAGCTCAAAATTGTTGTAAAGGCCAAAAGTACTTCTTCCTCTTTTCTTCCAAGTTTTGAGCAGTAAAGAGAGGAGAGAAAATTCTGTAAGGGTTGTCTCCTAAGCCCGTCAAAAGGAGTGAAACTGTAAAAGGGTGGTTGGCCTTCGCCTATTGAAGGAAGGCCTCTAGTTGACGTCGGTAACCTCATCGATGGAGGAAGCCAAAAGTGGAGTAGGTCAAGATTGACCGAACCACTCTAAATCTCGGTTTGCATTTACTTTGAGCATATTATCTTTACTGCAAACCTCCTCTAAAGCTTACTGCTTTCTGCGCATATACAATCGGGTTTTAAGCTTTGCACTTTTCAAATCAGCGTTTAGACGTAAATCTATTTTTTTCGTATGATTATCATATTTCAGTTTGAGTTTACGTTTTGATTTCAATCATAACTGCAAGCTGCCTTTATATCCTTGCTTAAACTGCATCTCACCTAATCAAGTGATTTACGAATCAGCATTTAGACGTAAATCAGCTTCTTCGTATGAACGTCATATTTCAGTTTGCGCTTATATTCTGGTTTTCATCATAACTGCAAACTGCCTTCATAGATTGATTTTAACGTCATCTCGCTTGATCTTAAGTTGAAGTAATCTTAGAATCGACTTTCACACCGTAATCATTTTTATCGTTCGAACGTGTTTTATCATTGAAAGATTTCCGCTACACTAATTCACCCCCCCCCTCTTAGTGCTCTTGATCCAAACATATACCACCGCCTATAGGCATTAATGGCCGACGGTACCACCGCTTAGTCTGGGTAGTACCACCGCCTAGACCACTTTGAGAGATCAAGCCTCAAGCGGTTCCATCACCTAGTCTAGATAGTGCCACCACCTGATGTAGCTTCAAGTGGTTGAATGGGCCATCCAATCGACTCAATTCAGCCCTATTTTGGGCCCAATTGGTCTCTAATTAAGTTCGTAGGATTTCTTCTTAAACTAACTCAAATTAAAGTCTTAACTATGATAGTTAAGGCTAAAACAATTACGATACAAGTAATCTAAGTTGTTCGACATGTCAATTATTCAACTGAACTCTTGGTGAACTTCCGACGAACTCCCAATAATCTTCCGGCAAGCTTTCGATGAACTCCCGACGAATATTCGACGAGCTTCTAGTGAACTCCCAGCGAACTTTCGATGAGCTTTCACTGCATCGTTCGATCCTTCGGTGTATCCCTTAATTCATCCAGCACAATGTCCGATCATTGACTCCGGCCCAACATTCATTTCTTCTTTAATTGTTTTATCTTTTTTACGATTGTAGTTAGTCCTGCATTACTTATCTCAACACATGGATTAGATTATTAATTTATTAATTAATTTTATCATCAAAATCCGAGATTCAATAAGTTCATCTTGCATCACTTTTCTAAACACATGGATTAGATTATAAATCAATTGATTTCATCATCAAAATCCAAGATTCAACAGTCTCTTCTTTCTCTTGAGTTTGGTTATTATTTTAAGTTATAGGAACTAAGAGATCTTATCTAAAAAGATAGTATGAAGGTTGTCTCCTTAGCCTAAAGAAGAAGAAGGTTATAACAAGAATATAACTTAGTTATATTTTCCTTATTGTCATAGACTTAGCTGGTTTTGCCTAAGTCGTGCGGCATCCTTGCGTGTCCGTCCGCAAAGGTCAGTCTCCTCGAAACCTCCCATGGTCCCTTAGGACATACAAAAGAGAAAATGGGTTAGAGAAAGCGCCTCACTTGGGATCCACAAACAAACATTCTATGAAACACTTCATAGACAATGCAAATTATAAACAGACTTTACAAGCTCTGAACAGTTACACAACAAATGGTCAAAATGGTCCACTATAGATCGAATATCTCTCATAAGTGTCTACGTGATACAACATTTATTTACAAGCCTAAGAAGGCCACCAAACCCAACTAAAATTGGGCTATTAAGCCTTCAACTATTCGTCTACATACTATGCAAAGCATGAACAAATAGAAAGACATGAATATACATAAGTATTACATCAAACATTCCATTTAGAACTTTGTTCGTGACATTCTCCCCCACTTATTCCTTCGACATCCTCGTCGAAGCCTTTGCCGATACTACAACTCCTCGCCTTTACTGAGTCTTCAATATTCTACTCTAGTTGTAATGCACCTCTTAGCTCCTAGCTACTCTCCGCTGCTATTTTTGAGTAGTCGAACCTTTGATCCGTTATGTTGCTTCAACTCGCCAATGACTCTGACTCTAGTGCGGGGTTGGCTAAGTTGTGTTGATCCATGTTGGTTCCTACTAATCCTTCAGATGAAGAAAAATACCATCCTTACTATGCACTAGTCTCTCAAATGCCTTATGTTGCTTGAACTGGGTGGATGCTTATTGGAGCTTTAACGAGTATCTTCTCGCAAACTTCTGAAGTTTTGGGTCCTTCCTCCACAAAATTTTCTCATCAACTCTTCTTTCATTTAGTTGTCACTTCCAAGTAAATTCGCATCACTTCTGCTTTTGATTGGCATTTTTTTGGGAAATAAAGTAGATAATCTACTCTCAATAGTACTGATCACCATTGGTGACGATTTAATAACTATTGCCTTCTAATATCTTCGAAGGGTCTTTGAACCTATGCAGAGCTCCTCTATTGGGTAGATAAGAGAATTGGGGTACTCGGTTTTACCCATTCTCTTAAGGGTTAAGAAGGCAATGGTTACTTGACTTCGCCCCCTCCTCAAGGGTTGTACTCCATGCATCGAGTTAGTTACTAGCCTTCGCCTGCTCTTTGCTCACACTTCTGAAGCACTCGAAGTATTTGCACTCCTTGCATTGAGTTAGCTACTGTGATTCACATTCTCAATGCCATTGAACTTTTGGAATGCAGGAAGTTTTCACCCCAACTTGGAGTAAGTCTCTAATAGTTTTGGTCGCCTCTGGGATTGTACCATCTTCTCCATCAACTCGGTCGCCTACTCCACTGAGTAGCAAAGGTACAGTACCGCGTACTGCCTACTTCGTTCCTTGGTCGTGCACTCTTGCATGACTCGAAGTCCTTCACTTTTAGCTATCTTGATGAGAAGCTCGTTGACACCAGTTTTACGAAGTTCCTTGGCCTCTGCCCTTCAGCCTTGTCTCGGTTGTTGGAGTTTACCTCTACATGCTCCACCTCCTCGGCCCCTTTTATGACTAAGTGCTCTCCCTCCATGAGAGCAAGGGATCAGTGACTTTCACGAAAGTCCCACCTCTACGGTACCATGGCGCTGCCATGCCCATGGCCCTACTATTCGTCACGTCACATATGCATCTCTTTTCTTCACGATCAATAGATATGTCTCTATGGCACTCCTCTGAGTCCACATCCATTATAACTGATGCTTGATTTTAGGTAGCTAAGTCCCTCTGGACTCATCGCCGCTTCCTCGCCCCTTTCGACCCCCTGCTTCAATACCTCTATGTTCTCCAAGCAACTCTCTTTGGTCGATGGAAAGACAGACTACAACTCCTATGCATAGCCTTTGCCATTATATTATAGGGTTTGCATCGATTCTGTTCTCCTTAGCTTCCTTGGTAGCAACGTTCGCTTACTCAACCTTGTCCTCTGACTTGTTGGGCTCCCTTAAACGAATATGGGCTCTGGAGCAGTCCAACTCTTCAATTGTTTCGATCATACCTCTGTATGATCAAAACTCTCCCATGGGACTCGCTAGTACTTTCATCCAAATTTTTTCATTGGTAGAACATAGCCCTCATATGCTGATGACCAAGGCTTTCATCTGATGCAAGATTCGATGCACGCACGGAAGACCTGCCTCTACGGTACCATGGCCTTCACTCCTTAAATCCATAGCCCTTCTTGCCATCGTATTGTTCACCAAAGTGGAGCTTCCAGTAGCTCCTGATCATACCTCTGTATATTCTAGTCCTTCACGGGACTATGTCATGTATATCGCATTGCCACGAACTGTTCCACACGATCCGCTGCACCATGTCGCCTCCTAGTGACATCTCTATTACATTCTGATCCTCATGGGATAAACTCGAATTGTGATCCCTCCATATGTGGCCTTTGCCAATACATCATAGGGTCTCTTCCACCTTCGATTTTATTCGCTCCTTTGGCAATCGACCTTCATCCACCCACTCTTAGGTCACACCTAGATGAAGCACCGCTCTAAGACTGTCCGTCGCCTAGTAGCTCCCGAAGTCTACTGACTTCGCTGCAATTAGTGCACCATTGTTTGGATCCTGGGCCTCTGCCCTTACTAGCACAATCTCTGCTACGCACCACTTCCTTCATGGCATCTTGAATGACAACACTATGGTATATTCTTCAAGAGTACTCGCTTCTGCATCCTCTTGCCTCGTGTCAAGCCTTCTAAACCCAACTTTGCCTCCGCAAGTTGAGTCACCTTAGTTCCTCCATCAAATACTTCTCCGAGATAAGGTGCATGTGCCTAGAAGCTCCGAGATAAGTTGAGTCATCTTTGGTACCATGCAGGATGAGTCCGCTCCGTCAGAATGAAGGACCCATAGAACAACATGATCCTACTCTTGCCTCTGCAAGAGTTCATGTCCTTGACCTTTGTCCAAGGAAAGTACTGTGCCTCCGCTCCATGTTCCATCTTCTATACTGGCTCCCTTCATGCGGCTTGGGTACTTCGCCAAGTTACACCCAAGTTGCTGCGCTCCTCATTTTTGCATTGAGTTGATGGTAGCCCTCGCGCCCACCATTCCACGAGTCAGCCCTCCCTTGAGTTTGATCTCCATATCGACTCCAAGTGTGCCTTCATTTGTGTTGCTTTGGGTCGCTCCCCCCACTTAATCTCGCAATGCATCCACCAATGCATTCTCTCAACCGAGATCATGCGACGACTCCTCGTCGCTCTTTCGGTCCATTGAGCTTCGTGGAGTTGATATTTTTGAGGTACTCCTCCTCAACATGTGCGGTCTATTGCACATGATTCTCCCTCTGGAGAACCAGGACCTATCCCTTATGGATATCTGTCCCGTTGGAGCAATATTTCTCTTCATTTCGGAGACCACCATCCTCTTAGACTACTCTGATTTGTTGAACAAACTACGCATTGTTCTGCCTCCTGTAAATGCACTTACTAGATTGTGACTCCACGTCAATACAGCCCCCGCTACACCACTCAAGGCCTAGCAACATGATGAACTTATTGCATACTTCAGCCTCCTATGGACGTATCCTTCACATGCCAAAGAGAAAGTTTCAATGCTCCATAGCGTCAAGTTTCGGTCACCTTGGGATGGCCACGAATATTCTATCGTCCGAATACAAGCCCTTGCATGAGTACCAAATTCTTCGAGTTAGCAATTCCCCTCACCTCTGTGAGCTTTGTAGAACTTTTTCGGTCGCTGAGCAACTCATTCCACCTTGCATGGTCTCATCCTTTACCAAGCGCCTCACTTTCCTTGAGCACCATCAAGTATAGTTGTCAACGTCGAGTCGTAGCACAAATTCAGCCATCTCAACATTTGTGCACTCCGTATTCTTCCAAGCTTGCTTGTTCTCGTGGTGCCTCTTATGCGAAGGGTTGGTTATTCCTCTGAATGCCAATCTCAAATGTGTGCTCCTCTGAGCGACTCATTTTCCCTATATCTCTATGCCTGTTTTCCCCTAAACGGTCACGCGTGTGCTGATTGCCCTCAACGCAGCCCCGCTAGGTCCCCCACATTTGCATGTTAAGTGCTTCTATGAGTGCTTGTCCCGCTCTGATACTATCTGTCACAAACTTAGTTGGTTTTACCTAAGTCGTGCAGCACCCTTGCGTGTCCGTCCGCAAAGGTCAACCTCCCCAAAACCTCCCATAGTCCCTTAGGACCTACAAAAGAGAAAACGGGTTAGAGAAAGCGCCTCACTCGGGATCTACAAGCAAACATTCCAGGAAACACTTCTTAGACAATGCAAATTACAAACAGACTTTACAAGCTCTGAACAGTTACACAACAAAGGGTCAAAATTTATTTACAAGCCTAAGAAGGCCGTCAAACCCAACTAAAATAGAGCTGTTAAGCCTTAACCGTTCCTCTAGATATTGTGCAAAGCATGAACAAACAGAAAGATATGGACATACACAAGTATTACATCAAACATCCCAAACTTTGTCCGTGACATTACGTACAATATTAACTTGATCAATCAAATTTTCAAAATACTTTCATTTATCAATAGAGTTTTAAAATAGATTAAAAGTTTATTGTACTAATTCACCCCTAGGATGTAGAGATGTCTAAATCACTGTAAATCAGTTTTTTCCTCTTTCCTACTTGTTTCGGGTTACTTATTTAAATTAGATTTCATATAATTATTTATTTTCACAATTAAAATTCTAAAGTTCATTTCCACTAGCATAAATATTAATTCATGAAATCTTTGGGTCTAAATTTAGGTTTTGTTTTTGGATCAATAAACATTACGTATATTACTTCTTACTATACGGAGATTTTACAAATATATGTTTTATCATTATTGATGTCTTAAAATTAGTTGAAATGGGCTGTGTTTTAATTTTTGCTATGAAGGAGCATAACTAAGTCTACATTTGGTTTTTTTTTTTTTTTTCTAAGAAAAAAAGAAGAAGAAGAAAAAGAATGATATTATAATTTAACCAATAGCTACCAAAAAAATATGTTAGGCATGGAGTTCTAGCCAAAACTTCCACCCCAACACACGATGACTCTTCCCCGCCCCAGTTAGCTAATCTGTGGGCACCACACTTGAGGTTACGTCTAATACGAAGATTAAACAGATTTGTTCCCTAACCAAAGCCAAAAATATCCATTAATCGAACAGCACCTGCACATTCCTCCAACCTTCAGCCTTCGCCCTCGCCAATGCTACAAGAATAATGGCTTTTCCTTCTGCACACATGGCCTTCTCCACGTCACACGCTGCACTCCCTGCTGCTACCAAGTGTCTTTGGTCATCCTTAATGAAGTAGCCTAATCCGGTAGCAAATATATGAGCATTAAACGAACTGTCTGTCACACTTGATGTTTTATCTGTAATTGCCCTGTTAGTAATGGATTTTCATCAGACCTTTGCCTGAGTGACCCCTCTGGCCTGTGAAGAACCCTCGAGTAGTCATTGGAAATCACCTTCCCAAAGATGATTGTGATAGTGATGATCATTCTAGTTTACCCAATACTGTCATAAAATGTTAAAGAATATTCTCTCTAATGTTGTCAGCCCTTTTGTTTTCCTTTCAAGCGACAACTTGTATACCATTCATCCACGTCACTTACATCTATTTAGAAACACCCAACCAGTTTTCCCCATAGCAGATTAGATATCCGATACTAGAAAAATATATATATGTCCAGTAGACTCAAGGCAGTATTTAGACGAGTTTGAGTGAATATGCAGTATGAAATTTTTTGAATATTACGTAAACAATACATAAAAACTACATTTTAAATACGTATTGAAGTAAGCATTGTTTAGTAAAATTATATTATAAAAAGTCCATTCGATATTTTATGACAAATTTAACCTTCTAATATTTTTAATATTTATTCAAAAATGAATACATATTTTTATTAAAATAAATAAATATAATTTTATTAAAATTTTGTATGATCCAAGTATATAATAAATAAAAAATATATATAATTATATATAAATAAGTAACTACTTTGAAGCACTTACGGAAAAGTTAACCGGTGATGGGTGCTTATATTGATTGATATGCTTAAATATGACGTACATGATTATAAAGCAAGCTTCGTAATAAGTACTATTACCATCCCCAAAAGCAAGCAGCAAAACCGATACTATATGAATTCATCTAGTTTGACAGGAGAAGAGGATACATTTCATTTAGTTTCTTGAACAGAACAGAAATCACTTTGGATTGCACTTCCTGTACATTCGATAATCATGTTGACCGAGTGTGCGCGGTGATTCTCACACGATGAAGTTATAATGATCAAAACATGTTCTTTTTGATTTGGTAAATGAAGGCAAACCATTGGCTTGTAGTTAGCAAATTCCTGCCTTCTGCCTTATTCTTGCAATTAATTTATGATGTGAATTCTACTCCCTTGAATTTGTTTGATTTGGATGCTCTTGTCACCATTTGTTCATGAGGCAAATGTGCTGTCCCACTTGTTTTCCAAAAGACAAACTAAGAGTTATAGTACATGGAACGGATTTCTTGGCGCCCTCACTGTCTGTCTCTTGATGTTTGTTGGCTTAATTCATAGGATGTACCATGATCATGTGTCTTGTCGAAGGACACCATAAAATGCCATTTGTTCTCTGTCACTCTCTTTGATATGATTCCTTGCACAGTAGATGATGTTGTATTCTCAATTTGCCTGCTCTTAGGGTCTCACTGGTAATAACACTCCGATGATGATATTTTGCTGGTTCAGAGAGAAATTGCTGAACAATCTTTATTTCTGGAGTTTCTCTTGTCGGCCAGTGATCCAAGTCAACATTTGTAGTAGGTAAAACTGATGTACACCACAGCCAGCACATAACATAATTATGTTTAAAGGCGAGAAAGTTCCAACCTGTTGATGCAAAGTAAAACAAAAGGAAGAATACTAGGAAGAACAGGCCCCCCTTTGTCCTCTTTCTTCCACTTCTCTTTGCTTTTGGTACCAGAACTTGATATGTGCTTGAGAATATTCACATCTAAAGGTGATAAAAGAAGGAAAAGGGACAATGAAAAAAATGTCCTGGCTTTTTCCCACTCTGCTACCAAGTCATCAGCATCAGATTGAGGCCACAGTATGCATAGAAATCTTTTCCCACACTGGCACCCATCATGATGCATTCCCTTGGCTTGGCTTGGCTTGGCTTGGCTTCGCTTGGCTTGCAAATCTAGCTTATAGATTTAATGGTTTGTGGTCAGCAATATAATAGACTGACTGGAAGGGCACAATCCGATTCCTCCTCTTATGTGTAAATGTGCACAAACATCTTTCTTTCTCTCTGTTTGTTCTGCAGCTTGCTGATGATGCGAGTGGTAGCGCCATGCCTGAGAGTATTATTAACCAAACAACTCTCAGTTCCCTACTTCCAAATGCTTCTAAATGAGGCAGAACAACTCGGGTGGCTTTCAAGCATTCAGTATGCAAGAAAGTCCATGGTGGCTGCTGCAAAGAAGTCGTCTAACACTAGTGAGCTTGAAGCCATGAGATTTGATGGTAAGAGTATTTCAAATGTATGAGCTTGCGTGTCTTTTAAAAGCTTAGATTAGAATTGGAAAAAGTGTGAAGACAGAGACTGGAGAAAGCTTTATTTGACAAACTTATTGCCATGTCTATCTATCTACACACACCATAAATTCTGTCACACAAATCTTGCAAATCGGACCATCTTTAACTTGGTGTAATCTATCGCGATCTATACTTGTCCGAATCCCACGGATGAAATCCGGAAATCCTTGCCGTATACGTCTGGAGACTGTAGCTGATGCTGGTGCCAGGTGCCCACATCACTGAACACAGAATGGGTGTCTGTCTTGACATCACAATGCACAGATTGGCTTCGGTTTCGGATGGTTGCTACGACGGGAAGCCACCCTCGAGGTACTCCGACCATTTGAGATCCTCGGGCTCGCCTTCGAGCTGGACTTGGGTGTCCGTGTCTGGCGTCAACTCCGACCAAGGGAAGAAGCCATTGTCGAAGAAGGGGCTGCTGTTCTGCATCTCTATTCCGCCAACGCTGCTGATGCTGCTCTGACTAGTGTTGCTGGAGTAAACAGCATCACTGTACCGAATACCATCAATTCCAGCACAGACGTGTGCAGGATTATATGGTGGGAGGTTGATGTTTGTTCTCACGCCCATGGAAGTGGAAATGACTGCGGTCGGAGTTGATGGGAAACCTGTGGATAATGTGTTGCAGCTCAAGTCCTGATTCATTTCGAACAGCCTACCATACGGATTTGGGCAGACCGATAGTCCAGCCGTCGCTGCCTGGCTTCTGCTGCAGTCGGTGGCAAAGCTCAACTCTGCAAGAGGGAAGATGGTGGCTGGATCGGACGAGACGTCTTGGCTGGCGAAGAATTGGCCTAGAAAGAAGCATTTCATCGGTGTGGCCGAGTTCTTCGATGGTTTCCTCTCGACAGCGTGCTTATCCAACATTGGCATGGAGGAGGACGTCCGCACCGCGTCGGTGGTGCTCTCCAAGGTTGCAATGGGAACTTTGAGGTCGCAGGAGCTGGAAGTCCTCTCGCTGCTCTTCGAGGCTTGATCTTCGGAGGCTTCGGCCTCCGCGAGTGGCATGTGCGTGTTGGGGTCGATGCCTCTCTGCTTGAGCTTCTTCTTGATGCAAGAGTTCCAGAAGTTCTTGATCTCGTTGTCGGTCCTTCCCGGCAAGCGTGTCGCAATCTGTGACCACCTGAACATGTCGTCGGTAAAAGGAGTAGAAGAACTCAAGGCCTGACATCACAACGATGGATAAAGGAGGAGAGAGACGAGAGGGAGGGAATTCCTGTACCTGTTTCCTAGCACCGCATGGAGTTCAATTATGAGATCCTCCTCCTGGTCTGAGAATGCCCCTCGTTTGAGGTCAGGCCGCAGGTAGTTTATCCACCTCAACCTGCAGCTCTTTCCACACCTCTGAAGACCTGTGCACACAAGAAGCAATTACCAAGGATTAGATGCAGATCAGCAAGGAAACCCATGCCCAATCTGCTGGTTGGCAAATGCATCACCTGCTAGTTTAGGGACAGAGCTCCAACACCCATGGCCATACGTCGTAATATGCTTGATGAGCTTTTCGTCTTCCTCAGGAGACCACAGGCCTTTCCTCAGCTTCTGCTTGTGGCAGCATGTGTGCCGCCCCATTTCTGGTGAGACCCGAGATGAATGCAGCAGAAATTCCTGCCTGTCTGCCGAATTGTCGGCGGGAGAAGAGTTGCGTGCGAGTCGGGAACTGAGGAATGTGCAGAAAGGGATAGAGGGGAGGCAGAGGGATCGAAGCAGCACTGAGGAAGGAATTGGAATT
The DNA here is from genome assembly GCF_036884655.1 of Musa acuminata AAA Group. Lineage (NCBI taxonomy): Eukaryota > Viridiplantae > Streptophyta > Magnoliopsida > Zingiberales > Musaceae > Musa > Musa acuminata. The sequence goes on along the minus strand of NC_088344.1, from coordinate 23,952,681 downwards.
AAGAGAAGAAGGACATGCGAGAGAGAGAGAGAGAGAGAGAGAGAGAGAGGAGGTCACAATCACAGTGGTTGCAATCCAGTTAGGTTTTCTTCTCTCCTCTGCTTTCCTTCCCTTCTTTTAAAGGTGGGGAGAGGATGAATTGAACCATCATTTTGTGATGCTGATAAACTACAAGGTCATGGCAGTAAAAGTAACAAGGTAGAAGACATGCATTGTGTGGGAAGACATGCATTCCTCCGAGCTGCCTCTACTGAGATCGTCCTTTGAAGCAACCCACACTTACCTGTTCATGATACTACTCCCTGCCACACAAGTATCAATTCATGTTGTTTGCCAAAACAGTAGCGTAGTTTTCTTGTGTCCAAAAGAAGCCAGAAAACAAACAGCATGCCTGTATGAACCTCAATGTCACTTTAGAATGTGTGTGTCACAGAACATTGTATGAGTATTAATTAAAACACAACCTTGCTGTTCTATCTTGGAAACAACATGGACAAATTATTTGTGCCCATGACATTCTGTTGAATCACTCTCTTCTGTTCTAATCAGACAATCTGAAACGAGCTTATGATTAATTTTGTTTACAATCAGATTCCTTTCTCATTTTTCATGGCACTGAGGGCACTTCAAATAGGAGCTATATATGAATGATCAGGTTATTGTAACTCAAGAGAAGCCTATCAATTCCAATATCATTTTGCATCATCGTTTCATGCGCAACTCTCCTTTGAGCAAAATGTAAATTAGAGTATATATATATATATATATAAAGTCCATCAATCCAAATACACAGAAATGGGGAAATCATGCACTATATTGTGGCAAAAAGGGTCCCTTTTATTGCGAAAAGTTTATCTTAATTTGGATTGTGGAAAAAAGAAAGGAAATCAACTTTTCATAGTTCAGTCTGGATTGGGAGAAGAAAAAAACAAAAAAGAATATTCTTTCCTTTTTATAGAGGTCATGGAATAATAATAGAAGTGATTTAAAGGTTGTATTATTCCCCGAAGAAAAATAATCAGAATATGAAAACAATATTCTTTACCATTTAAAAAAAAGAAAAAATAAAGTCCAGTGAATTTTAATTGGAATGTTGCTCTAAAAAAAGAGTAATAAGTGATGATGACAATGGGAATACAATATTTATTTAAATTATAAAATATAATTTTATAAATGACAAACCTGGTTTATAACAAATTTAAAGATCAAAATGCTAATACATATTCATTAGTTATATATTTCCACAATCTCCTAAACAAATCATATATTGAAGCTAAACTATATGTTAAAATATAAAATGTGTGATATGATAAAGATATTTCTAAACTTTTGTTTTTAAATATTTTTCTTGGAGTAATAGTTTTCAGGAATGGAAATAGAGAGAAAAAAAACAAAAAAACTCTTCCAACCGATGGATGTTTCTTTTTCCCTTCTATTGCACACAACCAAATGAAATAATATATATTATGAGGCATTTGTGTCATGATAACTGTGTGCTTTGGTCCCAAAGAACAACGTTTTTTAATTATAAATAAATCTGGGCAAATTTTTTTTCTTCTACTGGAAAAATGAAAAATATGGTTAACCCCAAATGTTAAATGAAATAACACGAAAAATGACTCCTCCTTGAACAATCCAGTAATTTAATTTTCTACCCATCAATCAATCATTACAACCTAATTGTATCATGGCATTATTGAGTCCATATGGCGGCAGTGTGCAAATTCTCAATTGTCCGAGGGATCACAACATGCCAATTCCGATTGTACAGTGTTGCATGATCGAGGCCACAATTATTCTGTGTTGTTGGTGCCACATTGGACCCACTCCATCAATAGCAAGACACTTCGTACATTGGATGGCAATCGGCATCTCGTATCTATGCTGCCTTTAGCCGGTGTTATGGACCCCTCAATTATCCTCCATGACGCGAAGCTAAATTGCATATAAAAGCTTAATAGAACAAGACACAACAAAGACCACCCTTGTGTAGAATGATTCAAATAAGTATCCTTCCTGGTTGAAATATGTTATCACTTGTCAATTATGTCTTGTTGCTACCTCTCCATTAACGATTTGATATATGATAACCCAATTAACATTGAGATACACGTGCTAGCCTAGTGGACAATGAGATGATAAAAAGCTCAATCAATATCGAAAAATAATCTAAGAAATATTTTAAAAATAATTGGACAAAGAATATTTCCCGTGTTGAAAAATATTTCCCCCGATTAACTCCCTGTAAAATTCATCGGATCTTGATCTTTATACAGGTTAGTCGTAGAGTATATACTTGAGTCCATCTCAACCCCTATAAATGTTTGACCCATCAAGATTTTTTACACACACAGGTTCAAACTGAATCTAAGTTGATCCGGACATAAATGACATCATCCACACCAATATTTATGAGGATGTCACGTTAATATGGGCAACATAAATTTACAAATTTATTTATAAATGTTAAGTATTATATGAACAAAAAAAACTCATAAATTTATGTTAATCTTATACTTGTGTTCTTTTTAGACCAGTAGGATCAAGACTAAATATATAAGATATAATTTTAGTAATTTGAGGAACAAACATAATATAGTTAAGTTGGATAGATAAAAAAAAAATTTAAGTAAAAGTTTTATATATTTTATATCAACTATTCGACATTATGGAGAAAGCAATGAATACATCATTCGTAGAGTAAAAACAAGATAGCTAAAATAGTAAGAAATGACTGTTGAATCTCGGATTTTGATGATGAAGTCAATTGTCATTTGTTGTCTAATCTATGTGTTGAGATAAGTGTGCAGGATTAACTACGATGAAAGATAGACAAGCAGCAGGAGTTGCGCCGGAGTCAAGTTCATGATCACGTTGGGAGTTCGAGAGTTCGACGGAAATACGGACGGTCGTCGGAGGTTCTGCGAGAACAGATCCGAGAAGTCCAGAAGCTTGCCAAGCGAAGCTCGTCGGAACTCGCCAAGTGGATCGTCGCAAAGTCCAGGAGTTTGCCGGAAGTCCGCAGAAGCATCACCGAGGGTTCATCGGATGATCGACGGAAGTTCGCCGGAAACTCGCCAGAAAAAGCAATTGACGTACCGAAGCAAAGCTGCAGAAATTGTCTTAGATTTAATCGTAGTTAGCACGGTGATTAAGTTAGAAATGGGAGGTGATCCCATTAGCTTAATCCTGGGGCAATTGGGCCCCTGAAGAACTCAAGTTGGGTCGAATGGTTCAACCCATTCGAACCCAAGAAGCTGTGGGAGGTGCAACCGCCCAGGCAGGGAGGTGCCACCGCCCAGGCTAAGTCTCCCAGCGAGACTGGGAGGTGCAACCGCTCCAGCCAGGCGGTGCAACCGCCCAGGGCTCAGTCTCCAAGCGAGACTGGGCGGTGCAACCTCCTCTGTCAAGCGGTAGCACCGCCTGAGCTCAAGTTTCGAGCTCTGCCTGGTGATGCAATCACCGAGCTCAGTCTTCGAGCTCTGGAAGAGAAGTACGACCTCTTTGGCCAGGAGATGCACAGCCTAAGCTCAGTCTTCGAGCTCTGGCAGAGAGGTGCAACCACCTCTGGCAGAGAGGTGCAACCACCTCTGGCAGAAAGGGGCGATCACCTCTGGCAGAGAAGAGAAACTTCTCTGGTCAGGAGATGCACCGCCTGAGCTCGGTCTTCGAGCTCTGGCAGGAAGGTGCAACCACCCCTGACAGAGAAGGTGCAACCGTCTGAGCTCAGTCTTCGAGCTCTGCCAGGCGGTGCCACCTCTCCAGTCGAGAGGTGCAACCGCCTGAGCTCAGACTTCGAGCTCTGCCAGGCGGTGCCACCTCTCCAGTCAAGAGGTGCAACCGCCTGATCCCGGAATTTCGGGATTTGATCGTTTTGAGCTCGAAATTTGAATTGGGTTGGGGCCTATAAATACCCCACCCATTCAGCACTGAAAAGATATAGACCTACACCGAAATCTTGATCTTTTCTGTGATTCTAAGAGCTCAAAAGTGTTGTAAAGTCTTTAAGTCTCCTCCTTCTGTTCTTCAAGTTTTCAGTTGTAAAGTGAGGAGAGAAAGGTCTGTAAAGGTTGTCTCCTGAGCCTGTTAAAAGGAGAGAAACTGTAAAAGGGCAGTTTGGCCTTCGCCCATTGAAGGAAGGCCCCTAGTTGACGTCGGCAACCTCGTCGGTGGAGGAAGCCAAAAGTGGAGTAGGTCAAGGCTGACCGAACCACTCTAAATCTCTGGTTTGCGTTTATTTTTGAGCACTTTATCATTACTGCAAACCTCCTCCATTACTACTGCTCTCTGCGCTTTCACGAACAAGTTCTAAGTGCTATTCTTCCGAATCTGCATTCAGACGTAAATTCGTATTTTCGTACATTACAATTTACGTTTACGTTTGATTCTGCAGAACTGTCTTCGGTGCTTTTACGAAAGAGTTTCTTTGCAGTTTACACTTACATTTTGATCCTATTGATAACTGCAAACTGTCCTCTACAATTTTACGAACGAGTTTCAACATTTAGACGTAAAACTGCATTTAGACGTAAATCGGCTTTCCTCTCACAATCATCAGTTCTCAGTTCACGTTTACGTCTTGATTTCAACTGCATACTGCTTTCTGCGAGTATACAAACGAGTTTCAAAGTTTAGACGTAAATCTGCGTCTAGACGTAAAACAGCGTTTAGACGTAAATCTGAGTTTAGACGTAAAACTGTGTTTAGACGTAAATCTGAGTTTAGACGTAAACTGCGCTTAGACGTAAAACTGCGCTTAGACGCAAACTGTGTTTAGACGCAAACTGCGCTTAGACGCAAACTGTGTTTAGACGCAAACTGCGCTTAGACGCAATCTGTGCTTAGACGCAAACTGCACTTAGATACAAACTGAGAATTAGCTTTTGCATCATAATAGTTTTTTTTATTGAACGAACGCAGCTTTTGGTTTTTAATCGCTGTAAGATTTCCGCTGCACTAATTCACCCCCCCCCCTCTTAGTGCTCTCGATCCTAACAATTGGTATCAGAGCCCGGTTAACTCTCAAAAGGATTAAAACCCAAGAGAGATGGCTTACGCCGGAAACCAAGAGGGCCATTCTATTACACGTCCACCCATGTTTAATGGGACGGACTACACCTACTGGAAAACCCGAATGAGGATCTTTCTTATTTCTATGGATTTTGAATTATGGAATCTTGTCGAGAATGGTTTTTCAAAGTCTTCTCTTCCAATGATCGATTGGAATGATTTGGAGAAGAAGGCTTTCGCTCTAAATGCAAAGGCTATGAATGCCTTATTTTGTGCACTCGATAAAAACGAGTTTAACCGTGTTTCAACTTGTGAAACTGCATTTGATATTTGGCACACACTCGAAGTGACCCATGAGGGCACAAGTAGAGTAAAAGAGTCAAAAATCAATTTGCTGTTACACTCTTTCGAACTCTTTCGGATGAAACCGAGTGAAACCATTGGCGACATGTTTACCCGTTTCACGGATGTCGTCAACGGTCTAAAAGGACTCGGAAAGAGCTTTTCGGATTTTGAGCTTGTTAATAAGATACTAAGATCCCTTCCTAAGAGTTGGGATCCTAAAGTCACCGCTATTCAAGAGGCAAAAGATCTGCGAAATTTCCCTCTTGAAGAACTAATCGGGTCACTAATGACCTATGAAATGACTTGTAAAGCTCATGAAGAGCAAGAAGATATCCTTCCAAAGAACAGGAAGGATATGGCACTCAAAACGTCAGAATGCCACTTGAGAGAAAACTCAAGTGATGAGGACTGTGATGATGACTTGGCACTTCTAACAAGAAAGTTTAAAAAGTTCTTTAAAAGAAACAAGTTTAAGAATGATGCAAAAAATAAACTTGAACCCAAAAAGGACCAAGTGATCTGCTATGAATGCAAAAAGCCGGGACACTACAAAAGTGATTGTCCCCAAGTCAAGAAAAGAACAACAAAGAAGAAGGCGCTCCAAGCAACATGGGATGATTCGAGCGCATCTGAGGAAGAGGAGTCCAACACCGAGCAAGTTGCTCATTACGCCTTAATGGCCATCGAAGACGAGGTAACAAATTCAATAGATGCTGATTTATCTTTCGATGAATTATTAAATGCTTTCAATGACTTATTTGACGAATGCAAGAGTATAAGTAGAAAATATAAATTGCTGAAAAAGATGCATGATAGTCTTACTTGTGAGTTTGATAAGTTAAAAGTCGAACATCATGATAGTTTAAATTCATGTATCAAATGTCATGATTTAGAAACTATGCAAAAAGAAAACCTGCTACTCAAGGACACCTTGAAGAAATTCGAGGTTGGTAGCAAGTCATTAAACATGATCCTTGCAAACAAGGGTCACATTCCAAAAAGGAGCGGGATTGGATTTGTGAGAAATCCTCACCAAAATCCAACCACCTTCATAAAAGGCTCCATCTTACATGTTCAACACCAAACCAAGTGCAACTTTTGTTGCAAATCTGGACACAAGACACATTGTTGTCCATTCAAGAAAATAAGTCCAAACAAATTAATTTGGGTTCCTAAAGGAACCATGATAAACTCTATGCAACATGATAGAAAATGTAGATCTATTTATGAGGCACCCAAAAGCAAATGGGTACCTAAACATCATCCTTTCTTGTAGAAAATTAAACAATCGCAAGCTAGGAGCAAGAAATGGTACCTTGATAGTGGATGCTCAAGGCATATGACCGGAGATCCATCTCAATTCTCTAAGCTCACTAGCATAGACGAAGGATATGTCACCTTCGGAGACAACAACAAGGGTAAAATCATTGGCAAAGGAACCATAGGTAACAAATCCAACCTCTCTATTGAAGATGTTTTACTAGTTGATGGTTTAAAACATAACCTCTTGAGCATTAGTCAATTATGTGATAAAGGATATATTATAAGATTTGAATCTAATGCTTGCATCATTGAAAAACCACACAAAAATATATCTATGATTGCATTAAAACAAAACAACGTATACACTATTGACATCAATGACTTATGTGATGAAATGTGCCTTGCCGTTATGAATGAGGATGCTTGGCTATGGCATAGAAGATTAGGTCATGCTAGCATGAAACTAATCACTCAAGTATCATCTAAAGAACTTGTAAGAGGAATTCCTCATATCAAGTTCATCAAAGATAATGTATGTGATGATTGCCAATTAGGTAAGCAAATTAAGGGTAGCTTCAAAGCTAAGAATCAAATAAGCACCTCTAGGCCCTTACAATTGATTCATATGGACTTGTTCGGACCAATCTCTACATCGAGTCTAGGAGGTAGCAAATACGCCTTTGTCATTATTGATGACTATAGCAGATATACATGGACCTACTTCTTAAAACAGAAAAATGAATGCTTTAGATATTTTACCAAGTTTTGTAAACTTGTTCAAAATGAAAAGGGATCTATGATTTCGTCAATTAGAAGTGATCATGGTGGAGAATTTCAAAACCATGACTTCCAAGAATTCTGTGAACTCAACGGATATAACCATAATTTCTCTACTCCAAGAAATCCTCAACAAAATGGGGTAGTAGAAAGAAAAAATCGAAATTTACAAGAAATGGCAAGAACAATGTTGAATGAACATAGCCTACCCAAATATTTTTGGGCCGAAGCTGTAAACACTGCATGCTATATTTTAAATAGAGTCCTAGTAAGACCCTTACTCACCAAAACTCCTTATGAGTTATGGAATAACAAAAAACCCAATGTCTCATATTTCAAAGTCTTTGGGTGTAAGTGTTTTATCTTGAATGAAAAGGATAACTTAGGAAAATTCGATGCTAAATCTGATGAAGGAATCTTTCTTGGTTATTCTTCGGTTTCTAAAGCTTTTCGCATCTTCAATAAAAGAACCTTAATTATTGAAGAATCCATCCATGTTGTTTTCAATGAGATTTCAGAAATTAAGAAAAATGATCTTGATGATGATTTTGATTCCTTGAATTTAAACGAAACCCCGTCTCCAACTAGCAACTTGGATGCATCCACTTCCGAAACATCCTTACCCAAGGATTGGAAGTATATAGATGCTCATCCTAAGGAGCTAATCCTAGGAGACACATCAAAGGGGGTTCAAACACGATCTTCTTTTAAAAACTTTTGTGCCAACGCCGCCTTTCTCTCCCAAATTGAACCCAAATGTGTTGATGAAGCCATGAAAGATGATTCATGGATTATCGCAATGCAAGATGAATTAAATCAATTTGAGAGAAATGAGGTGTGGACGCTTGTTCCTAGGCCAAATGACCATTTAGTTATTGGTACTAAATGGGTCTTTAGAAACAAGCAAGATGAAAATGGTATCGTGGTTAGAAACAAGGCTAGATTAGTGGCCAAAGGTTTCAACCAAGAAGAAGGTATCGATTACGAAGAAACCTTCGCACCTGTGGCTCGATTGGAAGCCATAAGGATGCTCCTTGCCTACGCCAGTTGCAATAATTTTAAGTTATTTCAAATGGATGTTAAAAGCGCTTTTCTAAATGGTTTCATTTCCGAAGAAGTTTATGTTGAACAACCCCCTGGATTTGAAAATAATGGCTACCCTAATCATGTGTTTAGACTAACTAAAGCTCTCTATGGTTTAAAACAAGCCCCAAGGGCTTGGTATGAGAGACTTAGTTCTTTTCTCATTGAAAATAATTTCATAAAAGGCAAGGTTGATACTACATTGTTTATCAAGAATTTTGAAAATAATTTTCTCATTGTTCAGATTTATGTTGATGATATCATCTTTGGCTCTACAAATGAATCTCTTTGTGAATCGTTTGGTAAAACTATGAGTCTTGAATTCGAAATGAGCTTAATGGGAGAATTAACATTCTTCTTAGGTTTACAAATCAAACAACTAAGCAATGGCATCTTTATTAGTCAAACTAAATATGCCATGAATTTATTAAAAAGGTTTAACATGAACAACTCAAAGGCCAGTAACACTCCTATGAGCACCTCCACTAAATTAGAAATTGATGAAAGTGGAGAAAGCTTTAATCAAAAAACTTATAGGGGTATGATAGGAAGTTTACTTTACCTCACTGCAACCAGACCAGACATCATGTTCAGTGTAGGACTTTGTGCTAGATTTCAATCAAACCCTAAGATGTCTCATCTCAAAGCAGTTAAAAGAATATTTAGATATCTTAATGGTACCACAAATCTGGGATTATGGTACCCAAAATCAGAAAATTTTGAGTTAATTGCTTATGCTGATGCTGACTTTGCTGGGTGTAGATTAGATAGAAAAAGCACATCAGGATCATGTCAATTTTTAGGACATGCCCTTGTTTCCTGGTCATCAAAGAAACAAAACTCAGTTGCACTATCAACAACCGAAGCTGAATATATTGCAGCAAGTGCATGCTGTGCACAAGTTGTATGGATGAAAAATACCTTAGAAGATTATAAAGTTCATCTCAAAAATATTCCAATTAAATGTGATAACACAAGTGCAATATGCTTAACGAAAAATCCTATACAACACTCAAGAACAAAACATATTGATATTAGACATCACTTTATACGAGATCATGTCACCAATCATGACGTAACCATAGAATTCATTGATACTAAACATCAACTAGCTGACATTTTTACAAAACCTCTAAGTGAAGAACAATTTGATTTCATTAGAAGAGAGTTAGGAATGCTCATGTGTCCGAATAAATAAACTTGTTAGAATTATTTTTCGGACTATATTGAATGATCAGATCACATGAATGCCATTTTCTATGATTATATGTGAAAATCTGTAACAAAATCTTGTCCAAATGCATCTTAGTTGTTCGAATGCTATAAAACAGATTTATTCGTACACTTTCATGAAAAATGAGTTTTTTTGAAATAAATCTGATAAAGTGATTCCTGAATATGTATGTCATTCTGTAATATCTTTACGGGTAAAATGAATTATAACAAAAGGGGGAAGAAGTTTTCAAAGCAATCTATGTAAAATCCCTCTATAAGCTTTCGTCTAAATTGGTCTTCCTTGTATAACAATGCTTTTTGTTGATGACAAAGGGGGAGAAATATATGAATTGATAAACACTGTGATTAGAAATACCTTGAGTGATGCTATAAATAATGTTTGCACAATGCCATCCTTGCATCACCAAGAGATATATGAAACATGTGCTATAGTTTGCATTATGTCTTGAGTTGATATCCTATTTTGTGAAGTAAATGCAAACTTGCTAGAATGATAATATGTGTGCATCATGTAATAGTCCTTCGAGCTTTAAATGATAATGTTCAATTACATGATGAATAGTCACAAACACTATCATACAAACTTGATGATGAATGTCAAGCTTTGACATCATCCTTGAAGAGATACATCATGATAGGTATCATGATGGGAGTATTGATAAGTTTAACTGATCTAACTTATCAATACGTCACTTGAATTCTTAGGTCTTGAATTCAAGGTTGACTTATCTCAACTATGGCATATAGACAGGGGGAGTTAAGGATAACTCCATTATCAATTGATTGTCATCATCAAAAAGGGGGAGATTGTTGAATCTCGGATTTTGATGATGAAGTCAATTGTCATTTGTTGTCTAATCTATGTGTTGAGATAAGTGTGCAGGATTAACTACGATGAAAGATAGACAAGCAGCAGGAGTTGCGCCGGAGTCAAGTTCATGATCACGTTGGGAGTTCGAGAGTTCGACGGAAGTACGGACGGTCGTCGGAGGTTCTGCGGGAACAGATCCGAGAAGTCCAGAAGCTTGCCAAGCGAAGCTCGTCGGAACTCGCCAAGTGGATCGTCGCAAAGTCCAGGAGTTTGCCGGAAGTCCGCAGAAGCATCACCGAGGGTTCATCGGATGATCGACGGAAGTTCGCCGGAAACTCGCCGGAAAAAGCAATTGACGTACCGAAGCAAAGCTGCAGAAATTGTCTTAGATTTAATCGTAGTTAGCACGGTGATTAAGTTAGAAATGGGAGGTGATCCCATTAGCTTAATCCTGGGGCAATTGGGCCCCTGAAGAACTCAAGTTGGGTCGAATGGTTCAACCCATTCGAACCCAAGAAGCTGTGGGAGGTGCAACCGCCCAGGCAGGGAGGTGCCACCGCCCAGGCTAAGTCTCCCAGTGAGACTGGGAGGTGCAACCGCTCCAGCCAGGCGGTGCAACCGCCCAAGGCTCAGTCTCCAAGCGAGACTGGGCGGTGCAACCTCCTCTGTCAAGCGGTAGCACCGCCTGAGCTCAAGTTTCGAGCTCTGCCTGGTGATGCAATCACCGAGCTCAGTCTTCGAGCTCTGGAAGAGAAGTACGACCTCTCTGGCCAGGAGATGCACAGCCTAAGCTCAGTCTTCGAGCTCTGGCAGAGAGGTGCAACCACCTCTGGCAGAAAGGGGCGATCACCTTTGGCAGAGAAGAGAAACTTCTCTGGTCAGGAGATGCACCGCCTGAGCTCGGTCTTCGAGCTCTGGCAGGAAGGTGCAACCACCCCTGACAGAGAAGGTGCAACCGTCTGAGCTCAGTCTTCGAGCTCTGCCAGGCGGTGCCACCTCTCCAGTCGAGAGGTGCAACCGCCTGAGCTCAGACTTCGAGCTCTGCCAGGCGGTGCCACCTCTCCAGTCAAGAGGTGCAACCGCCTGATCCCGGAATTTCAGGATTTGATCGTTTTGAGCTCAAAATTTGAATTGGGTTGGGGCCTATAAATACCCCACCCATTCAGCACTGAAAAGATATAGACCTACACCGAAATCTTGATCTTTTCTGTGATTCTAAGAGCTCAAAAGTGTTGTAAAGCCTTTAAGTCTCCTCCTTCTGTTCTTCAAGTTTTCAGTTGTAAAGTGAGGAGAGAAAGGTCTGTAAAGGTTGTCTCCTGAGCCTGTTAAAAGGAGAGAAACTGTAAAAGGGCAGTTTGGCCTTCGCCCATTGAAGGAAGGCCCCTAGTTGACGTCGGCAACCTCGTCGGTGGAGGAAGCCAAAAGTGGAGTAGGTCAAGGCTGACCGAACCACTCTAAATCTCTGGTTTGCGTTTATTTTTTAGCACTTTATCATTACTGCAAACCTCCTCCATTACTACTGCTCTCTGCACTTTCACGAACAAGTTCTAAGTGCTGTTCTTCCGAATCTGCATTCAGACGTAAATTCGTATTTTCGTACATTACAGTTTACGTTTACGTTTGATTCTGCAGAACTGTCTTCGGTGCTTTTACGAAAGAGTTTCTTTGCAGTTTACACTTACATTTTGATCCTATTGATAACTGCAAACTGTCCTCTACAATTTTACGAACGAGTTTCAACATTTAGACGTAAAATTGCATTTAGACGTAAATCGGCTTTCCTCTCACAATCATCAGTTCTCAGTTCACGTTTACGTCTTGATTTCAACTGCATACTGCTTTCTGCAAGTATACAAACGAGTTTCAAAGTTTAGACGTAAATCTGCGTCTAGACGTAAAACAGCGTTTAGACGTAAATCTGAGTTTAGACGTAAAACTGCGTTTAGACGTAAATCTGAGTTTAGACGTAAACTGCGCTTAGACGTAAAACTGCGCTTAGACGCAAACTGTGTTTAGACGCAAACTGCGCTTAGACGCAAACTGTGTTTAGACGCAATCTGCGCTTAGATGCAAACTGCACTTAGATACAAACTGAGAATTAGCTTTTGCATCATAATAGTTTTTTTTATTGAACGAACGCAGCTTTTGGTTTTTAATCGCTGTAAGATTTCCGCTGCACTAATTCACCCCCCCCCCTCTTAGTGCTCTCGATCCTAACAATGACAAGAGTCTTATGTGATCATGTGATCATCCTATACTTTTGATTACAAGACAATTGTGAGATCAATAATATTTTATAAATTTAAATGTTAGATATTTAAGAAATAATAAATATAAAAAATTTATATTATCAAGAAAAAAAGGTTGAGATGGATGTATAGAGTTATTAGGAAAAATAAAAAAAATATTTTTATTTATTAACAATTAGGTATTGCTTCGATAAAGGATAAAATGAGAGAAATCATTTAAGATAGTATGAATATGTGATTAGAAGACTTTCAAATACGATAGTTAAAAAAGATGAAATGATTAATGTTCATACCACAAGAAAAGGTGGAGAAAAATATAAAAAAAAAAAATTAATAATAACTATAAATAAAGATTTAAGAACTTTAAATCTTAACTTCTTACTTATCTCAATGATAATAATGTAACCGTTCTCATTAAGATTAATAATTCATGATAATGAATTCCTTCATTTATAATAATTTAAATATTTTAGTTTTTTATTCATTATAAATGAAACTATTATTTATTTAATATCATTAAAATTCTTCATTATGATCCAAACGTTACAATTTTGAATTAATTCATGAATGTCATGAGTTGATGATAATAAATATTTTTGATGGGAGAACATCTATATAAACGAGGATTTTGGTCCTTGAGCTTAATATCTCTTTGAAGTCAAAAGGATTTCCTACAACTCTAAAGCGAGAGTTTTGAGCCGAGAAGTGCCAAAGTTCAAGAAGAAACCGTTGTAGAAATTCTTGACAATAATGGCTGGAGGTACACTATTTTGTTTCTGCATTAGTTTTATTGTATTTCTATTATAATGATTTAGAAATACAAGTTAGTATCAAATATTTTTAACAGTTTGTATCAGAGCAAATTGATCTCTACCTTGAAATGAAAGAGTTTTCATTTTTTATACCATGAATATAGCTTTATTTGGGTTCCTTTTTTAAACTTCTTGATATATTTGTTGTTGAAAATTATGATAATATAACTTTTAAATATTTGGAGTTAGTAAAATGCTCATATTATGTATGCATATTTGGTTATATTAATTTATGCTTATGAGTCAATTTTATATGTCTAAAATGTCTAGTGGTCTATATAATCTTAATTAATTAGGAATTAGCCACAATATTCTTAATTAATTAAAATTATATATAAAGTTAAAATAAAGATCACATAAGTAATTAGACATCATATTGTGACTGATTATATTTAATATAATAATTATTATCCCACATGATCTTTTATTATATTCAATATAATTAATCAGGATAAAATATCAGATTATTTTCATAATTTACTAACAGGGATTATGAATTGGAATATAATTTGATACTTTTATCATAAAGACTGTTTGACTCTATTTGAATTAAGAATTTAGCCCACATGCAATTTTTATGTCATGAGATTCATATTTTTCGATGTGTTTCACGTTGGTAAAATATGCAATTTAAACTATTAAGCTTCAAATTTTGACAAAAGCATGTTTGATTTTATGCAGTTTCTTAAACTGTTAATTTCTTTGATATTCGATGTGATATTCTTGAACTTAAGGGTGATAACTATAAGATATGAAAGAAGAGAGTCCTTCATTTAAGGTGGATGGATATTAATTATGTAATTAGAAAAGACGAACCACCTATAGTCACTAATACTAGCACTCTAACTGAGATCGCATTATATGAGCGATGGGAGCGATCCAATCGGCTCAACGTGATGTTTATCAAAACTAAGATAACTGCCGGTATACATGATTCTGTTGACCAGCATGAAAATGTCTGAGATTTGCTACAAGCTATTGATGAGCAATTCGTCACTTTAGAAAAAAAAATAATAATATAGGGAGAAGCACTAGCATGTACCATAGTAATGAAATTTTCATCCCTTAGACTCACTAACATAAAGGGTGTGTGTGAGCATATAATGCAAATGCAAGATATTGCGGCTCAATTTAAGAAACTCGAGATTAATATGTTAGAATCTTTCCTAGTGCACTATATTCTGAACACCATTCCACATTAATATGAGCCTTTTAAGATTTCATACAATATACATAAGGACAAATGGTCAATTAATGAATTAATGATCATATGTGTTCAAGAAGAAGAGAGGCTAGCGATGGAACTAGGTGAGAGTGCATTGGTGGTAACCACTCACGGGAAGAACAAAACTGATGAAAACTAAGTCAATCAGAATGCTCATCAGCAGGGAAAAGGTAAAATACAACCTCAAGCTAATATCAAGAAAGAAGCAAAGTGTTTCTTTTACAAAAGGAAGGGACACACGAAGAAGAAATGCACGAAATTCTAACAATGGCTTGAAAAGAAAGGTAAACCAATCTTATATATTATGAATCTAATATGATTAATATTAATATTAACATATAGTGGATTGACTCTGGATCAATAATCCATATTGCAAACTCTTTACAAGATATGCAAAACCTAAGGAAGCCAATGGGAAGTGAGCAAAGAATCTTATCAGGAAATAAGATGGGCTCACATGTGGAGGCAATTAGAATATGCATTTTAACTTTAAGTAGCAGTTTTATTTTAAAATTAGAAAGGACCTTTTCTGTACCAAGTTTCTCATGAAACTTAATTTATATTTTTAGACTCATACCATTTGAGTATTCCTTTAATTTTAAAGATACATCATTTCATTTATTATATAAATATGATTATGTTAGGAAAGGTATTTTGTCTGATGGTCTTTACCATATTTTATTACAAAATGATAATACTCAAAGTTCAATGCATGTTCACGCTGGCACTAAAAGGTGTAATATTAATGAGGACTCCTCTGTATTATGACATTAGAGATTATGACATATCTCTATAGAGAGAATTAAGAGATTAGTTAATGATTGGGTACTTAATACTCTTAATTTTACTAATTTTAAGACTTGTGTAGACTGTATTAAGGGAAAGTAGACCAATAAGTCCAAAAAGGGTGCTAATAGGAGTTCAAACATATTAGAGATTATTCATACTGATATTTATTGCCCAGACATGGATATATATGGTCAGAAATACTTTATCTCCTTTATAGATGATTACTCACGATATACGTATATATATTTGCTTCATAACAAAAATAAAACATTGGATGCCTTCAAAGTCTTTAAGGTTGAAGTTGAGAACCAATGTGGTAAGCAAATTAAAATTATGAGATCAGATAGGGGTGGAGAATATTATGGTAGATATACTGAAAATAGACAAGCACCTAGTCTTTTTGCTAAGTTTCTTCAAGAACATGGGATTGTTGCCCAATACACTATACTTGGTTCTCCAAACCAGAATGGTGTTGTAGAAAAAAGAAACCGAATATTATTAGACATGGTGTAGAGTATGCTTAGCAACTCCAATCTTCCTAAGTTCTTGTGAACTGAAGCACTAAAGATGGTTGCGTATATATTAAATCGAGTTCCAACTAAGGCTGTCCAAAAGACACCATTTGAATTATGGAAAGGTTGAAAATTGAGTTTGCGACTGTTAGAACCCTTGCATATTCTAAACTTGGGGTTGATCTCTTTAGGGGATCGGCCTCCTTGGAACTCTATAGGGGTTCCTCCCTCCAAGTTGCTGCTCAAAGGCTGCATAAAAGAGTCATCTATTGCTTAAGAAAAGAGAAGGAATACATGGCTATTTATAGGGCTTCTAAACCCTAACTCCTAATAGGACTCCTACTTAAGACTCTTACTTCTAACCAACTCCTAATATGACTCCTACTCAAGACTCCTATTCCCTTACAACTCCTAATTCTTCTCTAAGAAAAAACCTCCTATATGAATGCCCTTCATAATTAAGACTCTCCTAGCTAGAGTCCTAACAGAATGTCCCTCTCAATTAGGACTCTCCTAGCTAGAGTCCTAACATTTTTACATGAATGTCCCTCTCAATTAAGATTCTCCAAGCTAGAGTCTTAACAGACCCGCCCTCTTCAAATCAGCCTTGTCCTCGAGGCTGATGATTCATGAATTCTAGGAATTTGATCTTCAAGTCGTCATAGTTCTCCCAAGTGGCATCTTCTTTTGGTAGGTTCGCCCACTGTATTAGCACTTCATTAGTGGGTCGTCGTCGTCGAGTCATGATCCGTCGATCAATAATGGCACTTGGCTGGGTCTGGAGTTCTCTTTGGGTAGTCATATTTGGTCGGTGACTTTGGGCTGTCTCCAAGCACCTGTTTAAAACTTCTGGTTGGCTGTTGGTTTGTGAGTGATATGTCGTACTCCTTTTCAATTTAGTACCCTGCATATAGAATAACTTTGTCCAAAATCTGCTATTGAAGATGCAAGTAGAATTTGTCACAAGCACAATGCATCCCTTATAGTGTAATTCTTTTGAGTCCCAATTGTAATGAGCCATGGGGCTTGGTGCTTCCTCCAATTTTTTTATAATCTTACTAGTATCTGAATCTTCCTACCATTCCATCTTAATATCCTCAAGAAAGTCGCTGGTCGGAAGTGAAACGATCGAAACTTCAACTTGCTCGGGTAGCTGCGAAAGCGCATTTGCAAGAACATTCTCTTTCCCCTTTTTGTAAGTTATTTCAAAATCAAATCCAAGAAGTTTTGTTACCCATTTTTGCTGCTCGGGGGAAGATATCTTCTGCTCCAAGAGATATTTTAGGCTTTTATGGTCGGTCTTGATTTGAAAGTATCGCCTGATCAAGTACAATCTCCACCTCGTTGCTGCGCGCACAATGGCGAGCATCTCCTTATCATATGTTGACATATTTTGATCGGAGGGAGATAATGCCTTGCTAGTGTATGCGAGTGGTCGACCATCTTGCATGAGAATGGCTCCAATTCTGACTCCAGATGTGTCGGCCTCAATAATGAAGGGTCGGTTGAAATCTGGTAGTGTTAGCACCGGCGTCGTCGTCATGGCTGCCTTAAGTTTGTCGAAGGCAGCGGAGGCTCTGTCCAACCATTGGAAGACCTCTTTTTCTAGTAAGGAAGTAAGTGGTGCACTGATCTTTCCATAGTTTTTCACGAACTTGCGGTAGTAGCCTATTAAACCCAGAAAGCCATGTAGCAATTTTATGTTTCTTGAGGTCGGCCAGTTTTGCATTGCTCCAATTTTGAAGGGGTCCACTGCCACACCTTTCTCTGATATGATATGCCCAAGATATTCCACCTTTTGTTGAAGAAAGCAAAAATTCGTGGTTGTTGTGTGTTCAAAAGGTGGTTTTCCGTATGTCTTCTTCGCATGCTCGTATTTGATGATACCCGGATCAAAGGTCCAGCTTTGTAAAGATTTGTGCTCCCTTTCATCTAGCAATTCATCTACTATTGGAATAAAGTATTTGTCCTTGATGATTATGCCATTGAGAGCTCGGTAATCAACACATATTCGCCTTGTTCCGTCCTTCTTGCGTACAAGTAGCACCGGCGAAGAGTAGAGGTTGCAACTTGGCCGAATAACTCCTGTTTCAAGCATCTCTTTTATAATCCTTTCTATTTCATCCTTCTGGAGATGTGGATACTGATATGGCTGAGCATTTGCTGAAGATTTGCCTGGAAGAATCATTATACAATGATCATGCCGACAGGTAAGAGGTAGGTTGCGCGGTTCGTCAAATATATTTGAAAATTCAGCAAGCAAAGGAAGTAGATTTGGATCTTCAAATTCTGTTGGCTCTCCCTTAGTTTGCTGCTCAAGTTGTACCAAAAAGCCGCAGCATGCTTTATGCAAAACATTCTCCATTTGTTGTGTGCAAATCATTGTTATGTCGCCCCCACGTTTCCCGTGCAATGTCACCTGTTTCTCCTTACTGTAAAATTTCATAATTAGTTTCATAAAATTCCAAGAAATATCACCTAATGTCGTCAACCATTTAATTCTGAGCATGGCCTCATGATTGTTAAGAGGGAGAAGGAAGAAATCTGCAATTATCTCTTGGTCCTGCAGTAATAGTTTCTCCTGCAAGCGCCTATGATCACAATTCAAAATCCATCCATCGGTGACCTTAACATCAAACCTGCAGCGATTCTCGATAGGTAATGATATTCGAATAGCAAGCTTACTATTTAGGAAGTTAGTAGTACTGCCCGTGTCGATGAGAACAGTGATTGGTTGTTGTTTGAGAAGGCCTCCAATTTTCATCGTTTGCGGGTTTGAGTAGCTAGCTAGTATATGTACCGTAACTTCGGTCGGTTGTGGCTCTTCTTCTGCATCTTCTTCTTCATGTTCAAGGCTCTCTTTTGGATGTTCAATGACCTCTTCTTCTATCGGTTCAATCATAAGAAGTCCCCCTTTACTACAGCGATGCTCACGGCTCCATGGCTCGTCATAATGCCAACATAACCCCTTCGCATATCGCTCCCGAAGCTCTTCTCTTGTTAACCTCTTTAGTGTAGGGACTTGGTCGACAGTAGGGGGGGCTAAGGGCTTCAATATTACTGGTTGAGGAGAGACCCTAGTCCTCCGAGCTTCATGGTTCAATTGCTCCTCTTGATGTCGTGCGAAAGAGATGGCTGCCATAAGCGTATACGATTGTCGCGCTTTAACTTCTCCTCGGATCTCCGGCTTCAAGCCCTCAATGAAGGTCCACAATAGCTGTTTTTGAGACCAATCATGAGTTTGATTAGGTAACCTTTCAAACCTGGTTTGGTACTCCTGAATGGTGGAGGTTTGTTGGATCTTTGCTAGTTGTTCGTCAATATTCTCGTAATCGGTTGGTCTGAAGCGAATCAGCAGTCCTTCTTTGAATTGTCGCCATGAAAGGACTCCATAAGTATGTTCAAACTAGTCAAACCACTGTATAGCATCCCCTTCAAGATGTATAGCTGCAATTTTCACCATAGATACATCCGCGGTTTTGTGGTACCAAAAATATCGCTCCGCGCGCGAGATCCAACCAATCGGGTCTCCTTTTTCCCATCTAGGGAAGTCCACTCTCATGCATGGATAGTTGGGGTTGGTCATAGAGCTTCCCCTCTCTTGGAAGTCATATCTTTGGGGTTGGTGTGATTGGGCAAAGCTCTCTCCTTGATGTGATTTCTTCGGGCTTAGTGGTCGGCCCAATCTGAGTTCGGTAATGAGCATCCGAATCTTATCCTCCATTCGCGCCTCCAAGGCTTCGAATTTAGCATTGATTACCTCCTTAGATGCCATAATATATGCCTCCAAATCTATGATGTTAAGATCTCTCTTTTGTTGTTAGGTTAAAGGCATGTATAGGTTGAGAGAAGTGATGGTCAAAAGGGTTGGTGGATTGGTGGATGTAGGCTACGATTTAGGCTTGTTTTGTGGCAGTTTTGGGTGCAGTTTGAGGGTGTGGTTTAGTAGAGTTTTAGGGTTGTGGTTGAAAGTTTTGGATCTGTGGTAGATGGTAGCAAAGGTTTGATAGAAATCCGTGGAAGTTGCAGCAAGTATGTGCTGTCTTGTAAGAGTAGAATTGTCGTCGAAGAAACAACGGTTTCTCGACGTAATTTCCATCAAAAACTTGAGAGAATTGAGGAGAGAATTGATAGCAAAATCACAGTTTATATGACAGCAAGGATATCTAATTTAATCAAGAAAATTTCGGCAGTATAATAGCAAGGAAATTGGTGCAAGTTGCAATTGCAGAATTATCGTCGAAAAATTTCAGCGGGTTACGATGAAAATTTGCAGCAACATAAAATCGTTTTTAGAGATGAATTTCTTAATAGATCAATCTTAGATGGAAGCCAAGATGATCTATGAAGTGTATAAGAAATTTCATTCAAAAAAGATTGCAAATAGATGGGTTAAGGCAACGATATACAGCTGAAATTTTCTGAAGCATAGATTTTCAAGTGCAGCAGATTGGACATAAAAGATCAGTAGTTTATATTGAGAATTTTTCGATAAAACTAAAGGGAAATCTACTGTTAGGAAGTGTCAAAGATGTCATAAAAATTTCGTAGAAATTTGGATAGAAAAAGCACAGTAGCAAGATCAAACAGATGGTGCTATGCGGCTTGAATTCTGCAATTCAAGTGCAGCAGATTGGACATAAAAGATCAGTAGTTTATATTGAGAATTTTTTGATGAAACCAAAGGGAAATCCACTGTTAAGAAGTGTCAAAGATGTCATAAAAATTTTGTAGAAATTTGGATAGAAAAAGCATAGTAGCAAGATCAAACAGATGGTGCTATGCGGCTAGAATTCTGCAATGTATCTTTCGTCGTAGAGATGAAAACTTTGTGACGAAAAGTTTATGCAGCAATATAGGAACGATTTTTTTTTTTTTTTTGGATTTTCGAATAAGGATAACTAAATTGCAGCAGCAGTAAGGTAGGAAACCAGAACCTGTTGCAATTCACGGGGAGATCAAAGGATGATCCGTGGTTGTGGAGATGATGACGGAATTCGGTGACGATCTTTTAAGCAATTGTGGGAATTGCTTTGGATGGTTGTAGAGGGTTGATGGATGGCTGTGGAAGGGCAGCGAGACGCCAAGAATGCTGCTCTGATACCAGGTGTTAGAACCCTTGCAGATTCTAAACTTGGGGTTGATCTCTTTAGGGGATCGGCCTCCTTGGAACTCTATAGGGGTTCCTCCCTCCAAGTTGCTGCTCAAAGGCTGCATAAAAGAGTTATCTATTGCTTAAGAAAAGAGAAGGAATACATGGCTATTTATAGGGCTTCTAAACCCTAACTCCTAATAGGACTCCTACTTAAGACTCTTACTTCTAACCAACTCCTAATAGGACTCCTACTCAAGACTCCTATTCCCTTACAACTCCTAATTCTTCTCTAAGAAAAAACCTCCTACATGAATGCCCCTCACAATTAAGACTCTCCTAGCTAGAGTCCTAACAGAATGTCCCTCTCAATTAGGACTCTCCTAGCTAAAGTCCTAACATTTTTACATGAATGTCCCTCTCAATTAGGACTCTCCAAGCTAGAGTCCTAACAGCGACATATGCGCATTTGGGGATATTCGTCTGAGGTCATGATATATAATCCATAAGAGAAGAAACTGAACCCGAAGATTATTAATGGGTATTTCATTGCATATGCCGAAAAGTCCAAAGGTTACATGTTCTATTGTCCATCTTACACAACTAGGATTGTGGAATCAAGAAACGCTAAATTTCTTGAGGATAACGTGATTAGTGGGAGCGATCATTTTAGGAACATAGTTTCTGCACATAATCATATAGAATCTCAACCTTCCATATCAAATGATAGATTGGTTATAGTTCATAGCACTCCTCAAATACAAACTAGTGTTGAACAACCAATCATTGAAATTCCACAAGTTACTGATAGTATTTTAATAGATCAAGTAGTTCAGGAATTACAACAAGCTCCTGAATAACTAGTTGATCCACAAGTTTTTTAGGGAAACATTGGTACAAGATTAAGAAGATATACTAGAAATAAAAGATTAGCAATTCCTGGTGATTATATTGTATATCTATAAGAATTTGACTATAATATTGGAGCCAAAAATAATCCTGAAACATTTTCATAAGCCATGAATTGCAAAGAGTCAAATTTGTGGCTTGATGCAATGAAAGAAGAGATGAATTTCATGATGAGCAATGAAGTCTGGGGTCTTATAGAGTTGCCTAATGAAGCAAAGGCTATTGGTTGCAAATGCGTCTTTAAAACTAAGAAAGATTCATTAGGCAACATTGAGAGATACAAAGCAAGACTTGTTGCAAAGGGATTTACTCAAAAAAAGAGAATCGATTATACGGAGACATTTTCTCCTATATCTAAGAAATATTCTCTTCATATCATTTTGGCATTGGTTACTCATTTCGAACTTGAGTTACAACAAATGGATGTGAAAACGATATTTCTTAATAGAGATCTGGAGGAAGAGGTTTATATGAAGCAACCTGAAGGTTTCTCCTCTAGTGTTGGTGAACACTTGGTTTGCAAGCTTAAGAAGTCTATATACGGTTTAAAACAAGCCTCCCGCCAATGGTATTTTAAATTCTATGAAGTGATTTCTTCATTTGGATTTGTTGAAAATCTCATAGATCAATGCATATATCAGAAGGTCAGTGGGAGTAAAATATATTTCCTTGTTTTATACGTAGATGATATTTTGCTTACAACCAACGATAAGGGTTTGCTGCATGAGGTGAAATAATTCCTTTCTAAAAAATTTGACATGAAGGATATGGGTAAAGCATCTTATGTCATTAGCATTAAGATCCATAGAGATAGACCTCGAGGCATTTTAGGTCTACCATAAGAAACCTATATCGATAAACTTTTAGAAAGATTTTGAATGAAGGATTGTTCACCAAATGTTGCTCCCATTGTGAAAGGTGATATGTTCAATTTGAACCAATGCCTAAAGAACAACTTTAAAAGGGAATCAATGAAAAATATCTCATATGCTTCTGTCGTAGAAAGCCTTATGTATGCTTAGGTCTGTACTAGACCTGATATTGTATTTATTGTGGGGATGCTAGGTCAATATCAAAGTAATCCATGTATGGACCACTAGAGAGCTGTAAAAAAGGTGATTAGGTATCTACAAGGAACCAAAGATTATATGCTTATATATAGACATACAGACAATCTGAATGTGATTGGTTACTCAGATTCAGACTTCCCGGTTGTGTTGATTCTCGTAAATCAACATCAGGATATATTTTTATAATGGCTGGTGGAGCTGTTTCTTGGAGAAGCACCAAGCAGACATTGACTACTACTTCTACCATGGAAGTTGAGTTTGTTTCCTGTTTTGAGGCTACTTCACATGGTGTATGGCTTAAGAGTTTCATTTCTGGGCTTAGAATCATGGATTTTATTTCTAGGCCATTAAGAATTTTCTATGATAATTCAACTGCTATCTTTATGGCTAAAAATAATAAAAGTTGAAGTCGAAGTAAACACATCGACATTAAGTATTTAGCCATAAGAGAATATGTAAAAGAAAAGAAAATGGTCATTGAGCATATTAGCACTGAATTGATGATTGCTGATCCTTTGACTAAAGGCATGCCACCTCTGAAATTCAAGGATCATGTAGAGAAAATGGGACTTGGTTCCACTTTCTAATGATATTGAAACTCTTATATATTATGATATTTTTTCATTCATATGCAAATTATTTTGAGAAAATATATTGTTACTAGACTAAGAATAAACATAAGGTTTATTCATTAAGTAATGTTACCACATTAAGATTAAGAAACTAAATGCATCGTGATACATAAATGATAATACTCGCTCTTAAAGGACTTATCGCTATGATTCATATATTTATTTTTTAAGAAAGTTATTCAATAAAGATTAATTTAAATTATTAATCTAAACGTATGGAGCAAGTGGGAGAATGTAACCATTCTCATTAAGATTAATAATTCATGATAATGAATTCCTTCATTTATAATAGTTTAAATATTTTAGTTTTTTATTCATTATAAATGAAATCGTTATTTATTTAATATCATTAAAATTCTTCATTACGGTATAAATGTTATAAATTTAAATTAATTCATGAATGTTATGAGTTGGTGATAATAAATATTCTTGATGGGAGAACATCTATATAAACGAGGATTTTGGTCCTTGGGCTCAACATCTCTTTGAAGTCAAAAGGATTTTCCTACATCATCTAAAACGAAAGTTCTGAATCAAGAAGTGTCAAAGTTTAAGAAGAAACCGCTGTAGAAATTCTTGACAATGATGGTTGGAGGTACGCTATTTCGTTTCCGTATTAATTTTATTATGTTTCTATTATAATGATTTAGAAACACAAGTTGGTATCAAATATTTCTAACAAATAAAAGATTTATATAATTGATCCTAAATTATAGGATTTATAATTTTGTTATTATATAATTGTGTTCTTTTTATTTTTATCAAAATATATTTTTTATCTATGTCAATAATTATCAAGTCACTGACACTAAAGCATTGTGAAAGATAGAATAAAGCCCAAAAATATGATGATTCTTTTCAACATTGTCTTATAAAAGAAAAAGGCCAGAATCTTATGCATTTAGCATATCGTCATTCTTTTCAACATTTAGCATAAGATGATTCTTTCTATTATATATAATTCCTTGGTTAATTATATTATATATACATATATATATATATATATATATATATATATATATATATATATATATATATAACATCTCAAATATTCTCTTAAATCCTTAAAACAAGTTACTATTGTTGAATCTCGAGATGAGATAGACTGTGGTATCGTCCAATACTGACAATGGTATTGTTAGTACCTAAAAAATCCGAGGTGAGATATTTTTTGGCTCTATTTGTGAAGCTGTTTGGGGTTTATAAATATCCCACACTTTCCTACTTGATAGAACATGAAAAGTGAAAAAAAAAAAAAAAGCTTATGATCTAAGTAATAAAATGTTGTTGTAATCCTTTTAGAGTTCCCTCCTCTTGTTCTAAGTCTTAATTTCTATTTAAGAAAGGAGTGAGTAACTTGTAAATATTTTTTTTCTAAATATGTGAAAAGAAAAAATAGTTATAAGAGGGTAGTTGGTCTTCGTCGAAGACCGTTAGTGAACGCTAGTAACCTCGACGGAGGAGGAATCGAGAGTGGATATAGGTCACGATTACCGAATCACTATAAATTCGATGTACCATTTTCTCTTACTATTTATCTATATTGCTTTCTTATTTAATAATTTTATTATTATATACTTATGTTCTTTTTATTTTTATCAAAATATATTTTTTATCTCTATCAATAATTATCAAGTCACTAACACTATGTCAAGCTATCATTTAGAACATTGTGAAATGATAGAATAAAGCCCAAAAACATAAAAACATGAGGATTCTTTTGAACATTGTCCTATAAAAGAAAAAGGTCAATCTCAAATATTCCATTAAATCCTTAAAACAAGTAACTATTGTTGAATCTCGAGATGAGACAAACAATGGTACCGTCTAATACTATGTATCATCAGTATTCTGAAAACTTAGGATGAGACACTTTTTGACTTTATTTTTATAGTTATTTGAGACCTACAAATATCTCACACTTTCTTGCTTAATAGAACATAAAAAGTGAACAAAAAATTTGTGATCTAAGTGAGAAAATATTTTTGTAATCCTTTGAGAGTTTCCTTCTCTTGTTCTAAGTCTTGATTTATGTTTAAGAAAGGAGTGAGTAATTTGTATAGATTTTTTTCTAAACTTGTTAAAAGGAAAAATAGTTATAAGAGGGTAGTTAGTTTTCGCTCATTAAAAGAAGGTTGTTAATGAATGCTGGTGGCCTCGATGGAGGAGGAATCAAGAGTGGGCGTAGATCATGATGACTGAATAACTATAAATCTGATGTGCCCTTTTCTCTTACTGTTTACCTACATTGTTTTATTATTTAACTGTTAACCACTTTTGCTCATACTCTTACAAACATTTTTATAATTTTGTTATTATATACTTGTGTTCTTTTTATTTTTATCAAAATATATTTTTTATCTATGTCAATAATTATCAATTCACTGACTATGTCTATTTAGAACATTGTGAAAAGTTAGAATAATGCCCAAAAATATGAGGATTTTTTCAACATTATCCTATAAAGGAAAAAGGCTAGAATATTATGCATTTAGCATATCGTCTAGATACTTTCTATTGTATATAATTTTTTGTTTAATTAATTTTATATATATATATATATATATATATATATATATATATATATATATATATATCCCTAGCATCTTAAATATTCCAATAAATCCTTAAAACAAGTTACTATAGTCTAAATTTGTAAAAGTTATGCATAATGGACAGACTTATGAAACAATTTATATATTGTACTTATCATATCCCGAATTTATAAAAAGAATAATAAATTAATAATTTATTATCCATAATTTACATAATAAACTTCTTCTTTTTCTTTTCATTCATCTTTGAATTCAAATCATTGTCTTTACAGTAGTAAATATTCTATTAGCTAGAAAATTGACATCTTCTTCATATGGTCAAAGTCTCTTCCACCCAAGCTTCAGATTTATTATACAATAGTAGATTACTCTGAAAATAAATATAAAATAAAAACACATCAGTAACCACACATGGTAGGAACCGCAAAAAAATCATAAAAATAATCTTCAATATTCATGAAATATAAACAAATATCAATAATTCAATATGAAAATATATCTATTTATCATAAAACTTATGCATCAGAAAAATGATGATAATTTTTTACATAATGAACAAAATCATGCATCCGCCATATGCAACACATACATAATAACAAAGGCGTACATCACCCAATGGGTGCACTCTCCCAACAACGGATGGAGAGGCATATTCCACGGGATGGATTCCTCCCAATAGCAGATGGAGATAATCCATATCGCACTCCCAACAGCGGATGGAGTGGTATCCCTCACCCGCCCAAGTGGGGACACGTTCCTCCCAACAGCGGATGAAGGAACCGTCTAACCATCACGTTTGACGTCCTGCTAATCCCCGAAGGGAATCGCCATACCTGCTCTCAGCAGGGATACATAAACATCCATGATCATTCATTTACACTCATTCAATCACTCATGCATACATCAAGAAATCAATATGATTAAACATTACGAGAGACCATACTTGATGTAAATCTACTAGACTATGTTCCTTGGTGGCTCTGCACTATGATGGGCCCGTAGCTCCTTTCACAGGTTGCACTCTCAATGTGAACTACTAGTCTAGTCACATCTACTACATGATACTTATCATATCAATATCATAAACATAGAAAACCAATAATCATTTTCAAACGATATCTTCAAATAAAACCTTTAAATTCATCAAATCATAAAAGCATGAAACATTAATATCTTAATAGTCCTCAATCAATCAAAACTCTAATTGGAATAGCTCAATTGACTTAAACCAAACTCAGTTTGATTATGATCTAACGGAACCAATATCAAATCCTTATAGAACTGGTCTGGAATCACCCTAAACCAGTCTAATTTAGATTTGATTCATCTCGATTAGGTCAAATAGGTTTGAACTAGTCAAGTTAGTTTGGAATCACCCTAAACTGATTTTAACTGATCAAACATGTTTGATTTCGTCAATTAATGAGCTCAAACCAATAAAGAGGAAGGAGATTGGACTATGTCATATAGTGCTAACCCAAACCGAACCAACCCACCTAAGTCTTGGACGGGTCACATACACTGCATATACGTATTCCACATACACTGCATATACCTGTTCCAAGTATTAGGTTGAGTTGAGGTACGATGGGCTATATAGAAAGAGCGAAGATATGTCTAATGTCAATCACATAGCTAGGCAAACTTAGCTTCATGAACTAGGCTAAGCCTCACTTATAAGTTGGGCTGAGCCTTACCATTTGAACTAGGTCTTACTTGGTTCGCGAGTTGGTCCTAGACGTATGAGTTGGGGTCGTATCTAACCACATGAATTGGGTCATACCTAGCTGCATGAGCTAGCCAATGTGTGACCATATAGTTAGGTCATACCTTACTATATGAGTTGGGTCATACACGGTCACGTGTACTGGATCGTACTTAGCCACATGAGCTGGCCCATGCCTAACCACATGGTTGAGTCATACATAGCCACATGAACTAGATCGTACCTAGCCACATGGGTTGGGTCATGCCTGGTCACATGGGTTGGGTCGTACCTTGTCATATGGGCTGTCTCTTATCCAGCCACATAGGTTGGGTCATACCGAATCATATGAGCTAGGTTGTACTTAGTCATATGTGCTAGGTTGTACATGACCATATGTGTTGAGTCAATTCGATCTGATCGATCAACTTGATTCAAGTCAAACCTCAATTAGACTCCTCTTATCAAATTAGATTTTAATATTTAAAATTATTAAAGAATGACTCAATTAAAACTTTAAATTGATCTAAAATTTAAAACTAATTACATTACAGAAATTCACACATAATTCTTGAAACATAGATATATCTAATTAAATAAATTAGAACTATTATACTAATCTAAAAATAAGAATTTTAATAATTAAATCAATATTAAAATTTACTTAAGCTTAAAAGTTTAATATAAATCAAATAATCAGTCTAACATCACAAATCAATTATTGTTATTTATAAATCATAAAATTTCGAAATTAAAACATCATCATTCATTATAAAATTGTAACAATCTTAACATCCAGATTTTAAAACATAAATTAAAGCTAATTAAAAAGAAAGGATCCTACCTCTTTTCAATTAACCCTTCCTCGATATCATCTCCCTAGGAAGTCATCTCCTCAATCCTCCTATTGTTAGGCCTAGTAAAAAATGAGGGATGAATAGTCCCTTTATATAGGAGAAGATGAGATCCCCCGAAAGGTAAGTAATAATTTAATTTTTATTTTTAATTTATTTTACATTTGCTTTCACATAAAAAAAAGTAATATAATATTTATTTCTTATAGTTCACACACAAAAATGGAATGAAAACTATTTATTTCCTAAATATCAAATCACTCATTAGGAAATAAATCAATTAATAATTTAATTGATTAGTAGAATTCCTAACTTATCCATATGATTAATGAAACCAAATTTAATCATTTCCTTAACTATAATACACAAATATAGAAGTTAATAATAAAGCAATATATCATTTATAGTAATTAATTTATATTAAGGGAAAAATTATCGGTGATTACAGTACTAAATAAACAAGATTATATATATATATATATATATGAGAAATCATAATTGTGTCATTCATGTATGCAGAATACAAGTTATAAATAAGTATATCAAGCATCCAAATTACTAAAAGAGATCACCAAGCAATTCATCGAGGTTGAAAATTTGAAAACCTAAAATCGACACCTTATATTAGATGCAATTGCAGCAACAATACCCTATAAGTAATAATTGAAAAATGGCAATAAAAACTAGTTTCAAATTGTGGTAGATAATACATGAATTCAACACTCGGGATTGTTTACATTTGTACCAAAAAATAAATGCACAATAACCTAAGATGAAACACTTGGGTTTGTAGTCAACTTTGTTATCACAGTGCAAACAACCCAACTTTTATAAAGGAGAATGTGTTATGTCTAAAGGTACCATATAAACATGATGGTTGAAATTGAACTGTACTTAGCATGTGATAGAAAACAAAGTTTCAAGTGGCAATCATCGTTTAAATGAAGCAACGAAATCTATGCCTCTTACGTGAAATTGCAACCTTCTAGCTTGAGTCTACAAGTTATTTTATCGATCGGTATCATTTTCTTGTGTAATAAAATCTTATTAATGTGATTAGAGATTAATATTGGTTTACCCTTTTGCAACTACATGAGTTTGCCTTGCGAGAATAGGATTCGACCTCTGTTTTTTTCATAAATTTTGGTGCATTATGCATTATCCAATTGCATTATACAAACTGGAGAGCCTATTATGACGAGGATCAATTGCCCCAAGAGATAACATGCAATTACTTACCTGGTTTGAGTGTCAGTAGAACTTTATAATCTTTTGCTACTCTGTACTATTCTAATGCAAATTGCTCGATGTAAAATTCAGATTATTTCATTTTCAATGTCGATAAGAGGATTTGTTGTGACAATAAATTTTTCTTACATGGGTTGAACCGCAATCATTTTTATCTTAATCAAATCATTACTATTTTCAGTTTAGGTGTTTGTTCTCTCCATTGAAAATACTAAACTCAATACCAAATTCACGTTAAAAAAAAAAAGACGACCTTAATTTGAAGATGATGATATGTTCTCATTTGTAAATCAAGAAGGAGAAGAATCATAAATCAAAAGAAAAGAAGTGATGAACGTACAAGGATGAGTTGAACTCCATTCTTAATGTGAATTCACGTGGAATCTACTTGGTGACAGCAAAAGCTGATAACATGTGTTACTATTTAATCATCTTTATCTTGCAACAACATATAGTGTTCAACATGACAATTGATGACTTAATTTTATTGAATGAGTTGAAATGGTATATTAGCTGTCTCCTGCTGATTAGCCCAGACTAGTTATCAACATCATAGCCATGCCTTTCTGAATTTAGCATCAAAGTCATGATCACTTGGCATCGGAGCCATGATTGGTGTGTCACAATACATTATTCTTCATTTAAAATCTTAATTGGTTTCTGTCATAGCAGCATGTACCACCAGTGTAACTTAGTCTACTCTCAATCTAATTTGCATCACACACAAAAGAGGGTCATTATGAATTCACTCACATTGTTTTTTTGCTCCCACACAAACCCCCTACCGACAAAGCACGGGCAGAAAAAGTCTCCCACTTGCTCAGTGCTGTGACAGAAAGGTCAACTTCAGATTTCTTA
Organism: Musa acuminata AAA Group; assembly: GCF_036884655.1. NCBI lineage: Eukaryota > Viridiplantae > Streptophyta > Magnoliopsida > Zingiberales > Musaceae > Musa > Musa acuminata. The sequence continues at coordinate 23,921,646 of NC_088344.1, read as the reverse complement.
TTTCTCACTTCTCTGGCTCTATTATTCACCAAGACATCATCAAACTCAAATGGGAAGCAGTTTGCTTAATCTGCCAGACATGGGACCTAGTTATTGCAACTTCAATCGGAAAGCTCTTCTTAAGGTGTGCATGTTATGATATGGCAATTCGTAATGCAGATGATAAATTTAGATACACAATAACACCAAAAGACAACTCATTTTTCCCATATTCCATTACAAAAACCCATATATGTATGTCTAAGAAGAGTGGTTAGGAGCACCCACCAGTGGATGACGACGAGTCCATCTGAGTATTCTTTTTAAGTTCACAAGAATTCAGTAGTTAAGCTCCATACGTACTGCAAGTGCAAGACTGTGAAGAGTGGAAGCTGCAGCAATTGGCAAAACCCGAAGAGAAGGTTGGAAAGTGGTCCACGAGTTGCATTGTTATTTTGGTTTGATCTGATCAAGGATGACAAGAGGAGGAGAAGTTGCATGGAGCTTTGCGTATACCTAACCCTAACCAGCAGCGGCATTAAACTATTTGAGATAGTAGAGCATCAAACTGTTGCTTGCATGTGCAATTCAGAAAGGAAAAATATTCCTGGCAAGGGCTGTGCATGATATATATATATATATATATATATATATATATATATATATATATATATATATATATATATATATATATATATATATATATATATATATATATATATATATATATATATATATATATATATATATATATATATGTTGCTGGGCTCTTCACCAGAATAAGCATACCATATGTTGCTGATTCCATTAGCATACATCATTACTTTTACTTGCCGTATCATTTGAGCAAATTATTGCCTTCCGATATGTATTTTATTACATCATTGCTGTTGTTTGTTCACATAGTTATTTTGTTTATTGTGCTAACGTATTATGGTTTTGGCCCACTGATGGTCCTCATCTTGGGATACCATCACAAGGGCAAGTTGACCTTCACTGTCCGGGTTCAGTGCTTCCGGCCCCCTTCTACATCACCTACAGGTGCGTCCATTGTCTGTCTTATGCACGAGGCCGTCGCCGACATAGCCACCGTTGCATGTCTGGTGATGATTAGAAGAATACCAAATGCTTCTCGTGTCCGTCTCTGCTTTATACCATGCATGCATGCATGCAGGACATTTACCTTCAGGACTCGTGCGATCGCTGATGCAGAACAAACGGAGGATAGAGATGGGGCTAATGTGTTTCCTTGTGGTGTACCTGACAATTACCAGGTCCAACTGAGCAGCCAATTAGGGTTGGTGAGAGAAAGGGGATGACCTTGAAGAACACGCGCGCGCCCACAGTGGCACCAGGTACATTAACGAACGTCCCAAACACGTTTGCCTTTGTCCCGTGGGAGCTGTCAAACGAGGTGAGACGATCCACCACGCTTCATGGCAATGTGTGTGCCCTTCCAAATAAAAAGTACACTGCATTCAACCATGTGTATGTGGATAAGGTGGGAAGGGCATTCATCTGTGATCGCAGGTTTTTGTCAAACCCTCCCCCCCGGGGGCCATGCATGCGCGCGGGACGACGAAGGTGCCGTGCCCTACTTCCCAATTGATCGAACGCCACCAGAGCGTGACTTGAGCAATTGTCTTGGTCTCATCGATCAGTTGCTTTCGGTTCTCTCCACCCTGCAATGAACAGCACATTACTTATATGATAACCATAGAAAGAAGAAGAAGAAGAAGAAGAAGAAGAAGAAGAAGAAGAAGAAGAAGAAGAAGAAGAAGAAGAAGAAGAAGAAGAAGAAGAAGAAGAAGATCTGTAGCTTCTTACTGCTGTCACTGACCAGTTCCTTCCAGTTTAAGCCACCCTTGTTCAGCACAGAGTCAAAAGTAAATATTCCGTGAATTCTGAGTGCCTGTAGCTTTTCATATTTGATTGATTGAGTCAATTATTTTGTTATTTTATGGGGCTATCTTTTTCACGTAATCAATGATTATACTATCTAAGCTAGACTTGTCGTCGTCACCCTAACCCTAAATGCATCCCGACACAGCACAAAAGGTGCAGACGAAAGCTGCAGGCAAGCAGTACACGAGATAAATGCATGACTACCATCATGTATAGCTTCAATGCTAACCATGACAGTGAACGAGAACAGCTTCCTTATCGTCGTCTTGTCGATCTCAGAGATCGTCAACAAATTTCCTCCAATCTTGGCTAACGCAAATTAATAATGGACGATTGCTTGACCTGACGCAACTAGTAACCCCGACGTCGCCCTTTTCCAAGTGACAATCGCAGCTCATCACTCACCCCATTTGTGATCTTACGCCGTGCTACGTGCCGGTGTTTGGATCGCTTCATAATTAAATATTTTCCCTTTCAGCTGGAATCTACCGACGCTCTCTAATTTGTGATCTTAGGCAGAGAGGCCTTTGAAAGCATGCATAATTTATGTATGTGATAATCTAGCACAAGAAATTTGAGAAAATGACCCGTTAACTACATCTTTTTAATTTCTCCTCTAGTGAATGAACTCGACGATAACGTGCCGTTCCATCCATCTTTCTCTGACTAATAATATACATACAGTATATTACACATCAAAGTGATAAAAATTTCCACCCCCTACCAAACCCCACCTCTCCTCTTTGCCGCCATCGGTTTTACTGCAGCGGGTTTGTTCGCCATGTAGCTCGCAGCCTGCACGTGAGGTGCAGCCATTATTATATGCGTGGAGGAAACGACCAGCGGCACGCTTGGTTAGGTTAATCGTTGCTTTATACGATGGGGTACGTGCGGAATTCCATACCGCACGTGAGGGGATGCGATTGGGTCGTTTGGGGAAGAAACAGGAGTCGATAGAAGGACGGGACCCGGATGGGGGGCCCGCGGTCGTCGTCGCCGTCGTTCGGGTAGATGGAGCTGGTGGGCCAGACATTTCCTTTTTCATTGTCGTCGGTGGGGAGCGCTGGGACCCGCAGAGCCTCGTTCGCGGTCATCGATGGTCCCCGGCATTCTTGAGTGGGGGCCCGGGATCCCACCAATCTCTGGCAGGTATCATTTCTCCTGCTTTCGGAGAGGGTCAGGTGGGGCCCGCCCGGGTCCGTTCTCGGCCATGTGGTAACGTGTCCCGCGGACTCCCCTTTTTCTCCCTCCTTTGGCCGTCCCCCTAAAAGAGAGGTGGGTTGGGCGGGACCCACGAAGTCACGCAGCCACCTCCGTCCGACAGCGATTTGTCGTTAACGTGTTTAGAATATCCTCGTTTAAGTTAGATTATGATAACTAGAATCGAACTTTAGAATAAGTTCAAGTACAATTAGTATTATATATAATATTCAGATAAAATCAAATTACGATATATTCATTGCTATCCATATTTAACATCTTGACTTAGGTGACACCATAATTTACTAATAGATATCTTATTCATTATTATTGTTATTATATGATTATAGACGATAATGATGGGACTACACAAGATTATTTTAATTTTTTTATAGAAGAAGATAAACTAAATATTTCTCTTGACCGTAGATTACTTATCATTAGTCATCTTCTTTTCCCTCACAATCCTTCCTCCACTTTCTAATTGTTTTCTCTCTTTCATTATCATTCTCATAATTGTTCTTTTATTTATATAATTGTTAATGGATGAAGTTGATGGTAGCCATTAGTCAACCAATTTAGGTTTGGTTGAACTTATGTTAGAAACTTCTGATCTTGTTGTTTGAAGTATTTTGAACTGTCTGATGTGATATATTAAGTAATGAAAATGGAAGAAATCGTTCGACTTATATTTTATTGGTGGCTTGATTTATTTTTTTTCTACTCACTTGTATACATGTTGAGTTTGATTTTAGTGTTTAAGTTTTATTTATTTATTTCCCTCTTTCCCTATTATTCACTTGAGTAGAATCTATTTTTAATTTTTTTTTTTTTTAAGATGTTATGTTCCATTCATCTCCAACCCCAGATTGACGAAAATTTACGTCAATTTCATGAGCGATAATTATTCTTAATGCCATTCTAATGCCCGGAGATCTCTTCATTAGTGTCGTGCCTGATTTCACATTCCTTTCGCTCTCTCTCTCACTCTTCAGTGTTCTGTTTTTGGCTCTGCTTTGTGTTCCTTGTTAAGATGGATTATTACATATCAAGAGCAGCACTTTGGAGGATGCAGAAAGCATGTTTCGATCTACGTAGCATCAACACCAGCAATTATATTTAAGCTGACTTATGCGACTCAGGAAAGCGGCAGTGTCTCCCCTTTTGGTCATTGGCGAAGATCCTGAGAAGATTTGTTCTTTGACTGCGTCTCCATCCACACACGTTACGGAAGCACCGTGTGTAATGGCCTGTCAAGGACAAACTCCACATCTTGTCTTGTGGTTATCAATCAGCATGGATTAGTATTTTACGTTGTAGTAGGTATTATCGTAAATCTTCATGTCAGAGAATATTTGTAGAGTAGGTGAACATGACATCTTGTTATCTGCCAAGCTCTGTCTACTACACAACTCCAAGAAGCTCTTGTAACAATAGACTATGACTTTCCAACTCTGCAGGTGAAGACAAGAGTAGTTAACCGGAAGAAAACGCAACAACAACGAGAACTCAAAATTTTGCCTTTCGTTAGCTGTTTTACCAACTCTCGATAAACTATGTGACTACAAAATGGTCCAAAATAATATCTAGTTAAGATGAGCCAAAGAGTTTTCCTGTAAACATAAAATATGTAATATGTTATATGCAATGCGAAAAAACTTTTATGTTAGGATTGAAATCAAATATGAAAAGATAAAAGGATCTCTGATCTGCAAATACATCATCTTTTAGATTCAAAACCGTTGTTAAATAGAACTAGACTCTTCTTTTTTCCTATCATTAGTTTAGATTGATGATTAGGAAGGTTGAGAGAAAAATTATAATCTCTTAACTGAGATATGTTATTTAACTCTTAAATGTCATGTCTATAAATAGATAAGAACAAAGGATCTAGAATAAATTATTAGAAGAGTTTCTTCCATCAAAAGCATCGTACCCTAAGAAATTCTATTATAATATGAACTTCTTTTCAATTGATCAATATCCGTCGTCAGAATCCAATTAGTTCTATTATATATCTTATCTAATTATAAAGAGTCACATAATCTAATAATTCCTCTTAATTTCATAATAAATTTTACATGATTTGATGTCGAAGTTAAAAAATTCAGACATTTTCCAAAGGGATGTAGAGTTGGTTTCTTATCATTGACGAAAGGGAGTAAGAGGTTCCTCTAGCTGGAAGTCCATCGAGACAACAGTGGGGGAATTAGAGGGTCTGATGATCAGGAGGATTTCAAGATGATATGCGGTGAACTTTATGATGGCAATGCAATTCTATTTCATTTCAGACAAGGAAAACATGTTGATCATAAGCTAAAAATTGGCAGGCAGAAATTATCATTACAAGTTAACAAGGAGGAGCTGCCAACGTCACACGGATCATGCATGATATGATAACTAAGCAGTAATGGTGGGAGCTGAACATGATTCCAGGATGGTTTACGTACGCTCTGATTAGTTGATGATAAAAATGATTACTGTTTCTGAAAACAGCCAGACTTTACCTAATGGTTGATGTGAACCGACCTCTTCTTCATCTTGAATAAAGAAATCACGGCAGTGCCGGACATTCGATCCAGATAATATTTTTTAGGTGTAGGATCTGCACTTAAGATGCTCTCCAAAGTGAAGCTGATCAACATTCAGACATCAATATCTTGATCAGTGTGAATAGGATCCACCACAGTCCCTGCATTCTCCAATGTCTTGATCTGCCACCACAAACCATGATCCGTTGGCTACAATGCAATCATGAATTATCATCTGGGCCCCATTTCTCGAGAAGCTTATTTTGATGATCTCTCCATGATAATTAATTATTTCACATGTGCTGTAAGATGGAATAAGAAATGAAGGAATGGCAATGCACATCAGTGATGGCAACTGGATCCTGGAAGGGAAAGGATGATACTCGAGCACCTAAAGTGTTGTTCCATTGCCTCTTCCGAGCCTTCATCAATTACTTTTTCTCCTCCTTGTTCAGTGGAAAGTGATGGGCATCTTTCATCAGACCTTACATCATATGCCAAGTAGCATATAGACTATTGCTCGACCGTATCATTCTTCTGCTCCTCCTTGATGATCCTTACCGACATGGCGCAACATGGACATCGGCACATCTCAAGGGGTTTGGTACGATCGAAAGGAGAGGGAAAGCTAATCGTGTGATGATAGCTCATGATGATGGAGATTGAAATAGAAGGCTAAACTTTGATAGAACTGACCTTTAGCCGAACGAGTGCCAAAGGAAAGGACAGTGTAGCTTGAGAGATTTGACATCAAGGGAAGAGGCAATTTTGTATGCCATCCTCTCGTGCCGAAGCCAACTAGGAATACAGAAATTGAGGTTGAGAAAGAGATCTTAAAACAAGGAAAAGGGAGGGAGATACGAAGTAGAGAGTGATCCAAGCAAAGACACGGAAGACCAGAGAGAGAGAGAGAGAGAGAGAGAGAGAGAGAGAGAGAGAGAGAGAGAGAGAGAGAGAGAGGCTGAATGCCACAATCAGAAACAGGATGAAAGCATAGAGCATCTCGAATGTACTTGACCATCATTTGCCAAGGTTGGCTTTGGATTCCATCAAGATTGCTGATACTGACAGATGGCTGCAATGAAATGGGGCGGGGACATTGCAATTGAGTAGGACTCTACCACATAGCTTCAACTGCCACATTTGATTCAGAAGCTCAATGTGACAAGAAATCATACTAGTCATTATGTATATTACGATTCACATGCTCCTAAAACAAACATGATAGAAAAATGCACCATTAGATGTCGAAGATGAGAGTTAGGTTTGAGTTGATGCTTTGTTAGTAAATGCAATGTGTTATCAGACGGGTAATGTTAGGGTCAGGCAATCAGCATCTTTTCAGAAGAAGAAACGTAGAGAACTTGCGATTGCACATCTGTTGATGTTCCAAGTTCTTCCGGCGAATTTGAGGTCTTTACACATGCTAATTTAGGATGTGGATGGTTGAATTCTTAGGAAGCCACATGGCTTTTTCTCATTGATTATAGATTTGCCTTTTGAATGCTCAAGAAATCTAATCTTTTTTTTTTTTTTCTCATTTCAATAAATTGTGCATTGAACAATGGTTTAAGCATGCATCTTCTTGTGAAAGATTAATCAAAAAAAAAAGAAGAAAAAAAAAAAAAAAAAAAAGAAAACCGGTGAGCCGAGATAAAAGATTTTTCGAGAAAAAAAAATGAAAGCATTTAGCACAAAAAGAGAACCAAGACCTAATATTAGTGAAGCTCATAAAGCAATTTCGATTATTTATTCGAATCTTCAGCATACGCTTCCCGCTTAGTTTCAGTCTCATCATGAGATGAATGAACCGATGAAGGAAAAGTCTAACACGAGTTATGTGTTATCTGAATGAAGCCCACAATACAGTCCATGTGTGACCAAACTTGAGCTCAGCCCAAGTCGAATGAAATCTCTCCTCTCCTTGTGGCCCTGTCTCCTCAGTTCACGTAGAAAGCATATCAGCTTCATGCTAACTTCTCTCTCTTCGTGACCAACAAACTTCTCTCATTATAGGCCAATCCGGGAAAGCATATCAGGTTCATGCTAACTTCTCTCTCTTCGTGACCAACAAACTTCTCTCATTATAGGCCAATCCGGTCAAACTCCTCCTGCAGCTTACTTAAGTTCATGAGAACTTGACCTTCTTCGTCTTCTCTCTTCAACTGGTATCTCTCCTGATCACAATCTCTCTCACCCTCTTCCTCCGAGTTCCAGGTCTCAGGAGTTCTTGATGGGCCATCTCAAAGAGGCAGCTGCGGTGGAAGAGAAGCCCGATGAGGCATGCAGGACGCCGAGGGCGGCAGAATGCAGGATCTCTGAGGCTCCGACACGCCCCCCGCCACCGCCACCAAGGAAGCCGAGGATGGAGCCGTGCTCAACTCCTCCCAAGGCGTTCTTCAGCTCCCCGGACATTGAGGCTTTCTTCGCGGCTCTCTCTTCACAGCAACGAAGAATGCCTGGTTAAACTGTTGGGCTGATAGCCCATATTCAGCCCATGTGGGCTTTATCAGCCCACAGCCCACACCCCCTCTTAACCTAACCCTAATTAAGATTAGGGCTACGTTTTGGAGGCAGATTAAAGCTATAAAAAGGCAGCAACGAGGCAGATCTTCGTAGCCATGGGATTCCAAAGAGAAGAAGGAGAACAAGGCAGAAAAGGAAGAGAAAGAAAGGAAAGAAGACAAGGACAACGCATAGAGACTGTTCTCAATCATCTAGCAGTGTTCTCATCTCAGGTTAGATCAAATCTACAGTAGACTCTTGCTGTGATTACTTGAGGAGGTTTTAGATATTGTGGGCAGTGACATGATTCTTGTATCCCAGTTATTCTCTTGTAGTTGTCGTTGGGGTTTTGGGCAAGAGATTGAGATTTGTATATTCATTATTCTCATAGTGGATTATCTCTAGTTTGCCCCGTGGTTTTTACCCTTCACATTGAAAGGGTTTTCCACGTATATCTTGGTGTTTTGTTTGATTGTGTTTCCATTTTATTCCGCTGCGTATTTTGGTCTTCTAGTATTTGTTCCTATACAAAGGTTATTCCTCTTTATATCCCCATCAACTGGTATCAGAGCAGGGTTTTGGTGATTTAATTTTTGTATTTGAACATGGAGGCCAGTAATGTTTCTCGCATGATTAGTTTGAATGGAAACAATTGGATGATATGGAAACTAAGAATGGAAGATCTCTTGTATTGCAAAGATTTGTATGGACCTTTACAGGGGGATAGTGCAAAACCTACAACTATGACAGATGATGAGTGGAAGAGGTTAGATCGAAAAACAATTGAGTTTATTAGACAATGGCTTGATGATAGTGTCTTTCACCATGTTTCTACTGAAATTTCTGCATATTCTTTTTGGAAAAAATTGGAAAGTCTCTATGAAAGAAAAACAGCTGGCAACAAAGCTTTTTTGATCAGAAAACTTGTGAACCTAAAATATAGAGAGGGTGCTTCTATTGCTGAGCATTTGAATGAAATGCAGAGTATTACTAACCAGTTATCCTCTATGAAAATGTCTCTTGATGATGAGTTACAGGCATTGTTACTTCTCAGTTCATTACCAGAAAGTTGGGAGACACTGGTGGTTTCCCTTAGTAATTCTGCGCCAGATGGTATTGTCACTATGAGTCAAGTAACAAGTAGTTTGTTGAATGAGGAGTTAAGAAGAAAGAGTTCGGCAATATCTCAGAATGATTCACAGGCACTTATCTCAGAGAACAGAGGAAGGTCAAAGTCTAGAAGCAGTTCACGTATGGGTAGGAGCAAGTCAAGATCAAGAAAAGATATTGTTTGCTATAACTGTGGTGAGAAAGGACATTACAAAAACCAATGTAAGCAACCTAAGAAGAACAAGAAAAAGGGAAAAGAAGTGGAGTCTACAGAGTCAAAGGATAATACTACAGCTATAGTGTAGGGTGGTGATTATTTGATTTTGTCTCCTTCTGATGATATTTTTTCTTGTGTGTGTCAAGATCTTGAGTGGGTGATTGACACAGGTGCTTCTTATCATGCTACACCTCGGAGAGAGTTTTTTGCTACATATAGGTCTGGAAACTTTGGTGTTGTCAAGATGGGCAACTATGGTACAGCAAACATCATTGGCATGGGTGATATCCATTTAAAGACCAACCTTCGCTGCAAGTTGGTACTTAAGGATGTGAGACATGTGGTTGACTTGAGGCTGAATTTAATTTCAGTTGGAAGACTAGATGATGAAGAGTATGAAAGCAGATTTCACAAAGGGCAATAGAAGCTCAGTAAGGGTTCTCTTGTTATAGCTAATGGAAAGAAATGTCATACTTTGTACAGGTTGCAGGCTAAAGCTTATGGTGAGCAGTTAAATGCTACAGAGAAAGACTTCAGTATGGAGTTGTGGCATAGGCGATTGGGACACATGAGCGAGAAGGGGCTGCAAGCTCTTTCCAAGAGAGAGGTATTGCCAGATCTCAGAGGTATACATCTGAACCCTTGTATTGATTATTTGGCTGGTAAACAACATAGAGTTTCATTTTCTAGTGCTGCTTTGTCTAGAAAAATGCATGCCTTAGACCGTGTTTATATAGATGTATGTGGTCCTTTGAGGACAACAACTCCTGGTGGATCTGTTAATGTTCTTGGTATAAGTGATGCACTTTATTTTGTCACTTTTATAGATGATTTTTCCAGGAAAGTTTGGGCTTATGCTTTGAAGACCAAAGATCAGGTTATTAATGTCTTCAAAGAGTTTCATGCCAGGGTTGAAAGGGAGACAGAAAGGAAATTGAAATACATAAGATCAGATAATGGTGGTGAGTATACGGGATTGTTTAATGACTATTGCAGGTCACATGGGATCCAACATGAGATGACAGTTCCTGGTACACCTCAGCATAATGCAATTGCAGAGAGGATGAACCGCACCATCATGGAAAAGATCAGATGTATGCTTTCACAGGCCAAGCTACCCAAAAGGTTTTGGGATGAGGCTTTGAGGACTGCAGTTGATGTGATCAACTTATCACCATGTACAACCCTAGATGGTGATGTTGCAGAGTATGTATGGTCAGAGAAAGATGTTTCCTACAGGCATTTGAGAGTATTTGGTTGTCGTGCATTTGCACATGTTCCAGATAATGAGAGGTCCAAGCTGGATGGTAAGTCTAAAGAATGTATTTTTCTTGGTTACTCACATGATCAGTTTGGTTACAGGCTTTTGGATCCAGAAAAGTAGAAGGTGTTCAGGAGCAGAGATGTGGTCTTCTTTGAGGATCAAACCTTTGAGGATTTGAAGAAGAAGGCACCAGCCAAGACTTTTGCAGAAGGATTAGCAGATTGTAACCCAGTTATTCCTCTAGTATATCAAGGTGATGGGGGAGATTTGCAGAAAAATAGTGTAGAGCCTGATGTTGATTTACCTGCAGACATGTTGACGAAGACCTTACCAAAAGAAAGATATAAGATATGCCGACAGTTGATCGGCATGGCTTCACATTGAGAAATCATGAGACAGCCTCCCTTATGGGCTGAAGGGAGAGGTTGTTGGGCTGATAGCCCATATTCAGCCCATGTGGGCTTTATCAGCCCACAGCTCACACCCCCTCTTAACCTAACCCTAATTAAGATTAGGGGGGTGTGGTGGCTACGTTTTGGAGGCAGATTAAAGCTATAAAAAGGCAGCAACGAGGCAGATCTTCGTAGCCACGGGATTCCAAAGAGAAGAAGGAGAACAAGGCAGAAAAGGAAGAGAAAGAAAGGGAAGAAGACAAGGACAATGCAGAGAGACTGTTCTCAATCATCTAGCAGTGTTCTCATCTCAGGTTAGATCAAATCTACAGTAGACTCTTGCTGTGATTACTTGAGGAGGTTTTATATATTGTGAGCAGTGACGTGATCCTTGTATCCCAGTTATTCTCTTGTAGTTGTTGCTGGGGTTTTGAGCAAGAGATTGAGATTTGTATATTCATTAATTTCATAGTGGATTATCTCTAGTTTGCCCCGTGGTTTTTACCCTTCACATTGAAGGGGTTTTCCACATATATCTTGGTATTTTGTTTGATTGTGTTTCCATTTTATTCCGCTGCGTATTTTGGTCTTCTAGTATTTGTTCTTATACAAAGGTTATTCCTCTTTATATCCCCATTATAAACCACTAAGAGGGTGAATGATTTCAGTGGAGAGAATGCATATATATTAACTAGGACGAGGTGCTAGATTTGGTAACTGTAATCTACGTGCATGAATCCACACATTTGAACGTTAGCCATTGTCCTTGCCAATTGTTTAGATTATATTATGAGAAATTTCAGAAGAGTGTATGTAATCCTCGGTCATGGAATTCAGCAGATATCGGAAGAAATTGAACTCGGCAACAGCACAACATATAAAATGATGTATATAAAAGCGCAACTGGAATCATAAAGAATTACCCATGCAGTCTCTTAAGAAATGTTCTTCTTAAGATGGCAACTCCCCCACACCAATCTACATTGAGTTGAAATTTGATATTCTTCTGCTAAATCATCATTGTAATTAAATTCAACATAAACATGACCCTTGTGACTCTTCACAGAGAGAAAAGCAATAATTTTCTCAAAGTTCTCAGTCCTCCAAACATTGGATACTTATAATTAACAGATAATTAAAATTGGTACAGAAACAAGGTGAGGGTGGAATGAATGGGCATCATCACTTGCTTCTTTGATCGACTAACAAAGACAATGCACTTAGCCAGAATGGGACCCTGTGACACCCCAGATGCGTTTGCTATGACAAGGAACAGATATGTCCATAAGAATAAAGAACTGTTTCGAGAAGGCCATGGCCAAGATTATGAACAGAAGCCCAGCTAAAGGCTCCCAATACTCTGGTGTCTCCTTCTTCATCATCATCATCATCATCATCATCCAGTAGTGTCGGCACCCCCTGCTCCACCACTTCTTTGGAGGCTCACTGCAAACCCTTTAATGCTGTTTTCACAAACATGTAGGTGGACCACTCCATTTGCTAAAGAAGTTGGCATTGAAGTTTCCAGCACACACAATCCATCAAAGGGCCACAATTTTCAAACTGATGTTGATCATTGTCTCCACTCGAGTGTTAAAAGTAAGGCAAGAAAATTCTTCCTCATTCTGGACTCTTCTGCTGTGTCCAACAAAATCCACAAGCTTGAATCTGACTCTCATGTGATGATGAACAGTTTTAAGTGCTTTTCTGTTTCTCTTCCTTAACTGGCCATACTGCGGCACCCATATTGGTTGGCAGCTAAATTTGCTGCAAGTCAGCGCTTCTTACTTACTAGCTTGATCTTCATGGTGAGGAAATGGCACAGGAGAGCTATTAATTAATGATGCTTTCGAAGGAACGTTGGTATCGGTAGTTGATGCTTTGCTTGACTCGGCAAAAAGGAAAGCCCATGGCCAACATCCTTCAGCATTGGAATAGTTTCCAACCAAATAAGATGCATGAGTTCCTCTGCATAAGAAAATCATACTGATAGCAAAGACCAATAAGCGCTTTTGCATTGGAGATAATATTTATTACTAGGAGGTGATAGTTGGCCCAAGAATATTGTTGCTCAACCAGAATGCTTGATTTAACTAACTATATTTGGTCATGGAGTAGTTGGAGCAGAAAGAATCAGAAATGATGGACACCAACTACTTGTGTTGTCATTCAGATCAACACTGAGATGTACCATAAATCAAACCCAGGAATTGCCATAAACATTTTCATTCACTTCATGAGACAAAAATTGGTACTAGAGAACATGGATCGATGCAGCTACACCTAATTTGGTTAATTAATCATTTCTCTAAGGTTCATGATCAATGGAAAAAATTTGTTGATTTAATTTATGCACAAATAGTGCAGATTAGTCAATGAAATTTTAGTTGATTTAATTCAAAGAATATCATCTATCTATGAGATTTGTCATTTAATCAGTATGAATTTTTTTGTCGAATAGTCAATAATTAAAATAGTTTTGCAATTGAAGTTCTGCACAATTGGATTCAGAGAGAATGTTAATAGCACATTTGATTTTAAATGAAGACTGTTTCAAGAAAACACATGAATGGGAGCCAGAAATCATTGCCCAAAGCTAAAGGAAAGCTAAAAGAGTAAAAAGATAACAACAACAACATCAGTAGTGAAATAGTCCCCAAAGAGAAATGCCAGATCAAATTCCTATCCAATGAATACAACATTTCTACATTCATATTCATGGAACTCTCAAAAACAAGAACATGAACATTTTTACTATCAAACAAGAACATGATTTCTTCCTTCTTCAAAAAAGTCCAAGCAAAGATCCAAAGACCTGGAAAGTAGTCTTGGCAGGAGAGCAACTAAAGTGAAAGTTCATTTGATGCAACGCAAAAGGTTAAAAGCTATCTATTCCACAACTGAAAGCAGCGTTATTTGGATCCTCTATAGTATAATACCACCCAGTTTATGCCATACATACCCAATCATGCAAAGCCACCTGCCCCAGCCCACCTCATGGCCAGAGGGATGAATATTTATCCAGCTGCAATATTTTATTTATTGTTATTTTTTTTTCCTTCTCATTTTGTAGCATTAGCATGGCTATCCACTCCTGCCAGCTCATGTTTCTGTATGCTTCCTAATTGAGACAGTGGTGTTATACATCACTCGGACCAGCTCCACTGTCTCTTCTTATCTTCTCAGTCCTTCCCCTGCCTCAGCTAATTCAACACAGGAAATCTATAGCGATTATACCAACTCTTGGATCCATGGCCTCTGAAGCTTCTGTGGCAGATCAAACAGTTACTGAGGTCAGTGAAGCAGACATGCCTCTTCTGCATAATTTCCTTCAATTTCTTGCTTTATACAACTGATACAACTGGTTTGAGCGCTGAATTGTATCGTGAAACAGCTGATTGAATGCCTGATTGCTGCGAGTGGTGCTTAGAGTTAGCCAATTACGCTGATCAACAAAGACCCCCCTTTTTTTTTCTCTCTTGACCATGGTAGCTGATTCCTCCTAATGGCCCTCTTCTCCCAGTTTCCTCAAAGCTGGGAACAGGATGAAGACAGAGAAGCTAAAAAAGATAGCAGATGTTTAATATTTAGAATACATGTTCGTGTGTTTGTTAGAAAACAGCATCTTGTTCCTCTTTATATGCCTTCTTCTAATCTGCTTGTAGGGTCTTTGTTGTACATCAGGACACCTTGTATTTCTAGGTCACTCACAACATTTCCTCTTTTTATAAACCTATTAGTATTTTCAAAAATATTGAAAATAAAACCCTATCATACAGCTAGAAGAGAATCAATCATATGCATCTTGTTTGTACTCTTCATGACCATTTGAGATTGGCTTGGCTTTTTTCTTTCCATATTTTGTTACTCTGGTTAAATTTATAGAGAAGTATGAAACCCTCAAGTTTGGTTCTTAAGATTTTTTAAGGTGAAACACTTTGGGTATTCTCTCATTTTCTGATTCTTGCAGAAATATCTCAATTTACAACTTGATAAAACCTGTTACAGTCTAGATAAATCTGAGAAACTAATCAGTTATCTTTTACCCCTTCAACATGCCTTGCCTCTATCCCAAACCTTTGTTGATCTCTTCCAATATGCTATCAAACATCCGGCTTTTGCCTTTTTAAAGGAAATATGTTCTTAACGATTTCCAAGTTACCAATTTACTCCACATATCTTATTATCTCTTGTCGTGTGCAATCATTCTTAAAGCGCTCCTGCTTGATAGGTATTCTATATTTTCATTCACTTTCTCCCTTGACATTTTCAATTTGCAGCAACTTGTTTCAGCTTTTATGCACCAAACTAGTTAGTTGATGATTGGCAAAAATAATTTGTGTTTGCCTATTGCTTAGGAATCATTGGCATCACGGTGGTCTGTCATCACAATATGCATAAGTTTTGCATTGCTATTACATTCTTTCATTTATTAACATTGTCTTTATCAGCAGCTACAAATGTCTAGGCTTGTTTCTTGTTTTATCCCTACTCCAAAAAAAAAAAAAAAAAATCACAGATTTGACATAACAAAAGCTTTCGTGTTAGTTCACACTTCTGGTAATTAACAAACTATAACCAGCTTTAAATTTTATATAAATCCAATCTGTACAAAAATAAAGTATACTTGGCAAGAAGTCAATATCCTGTTTAATTTGTCGACATTTAGTCCCACAATTTTCAGTATACACAGTATTAATGATATCCATGCAAATCTAGCTCAATTAATATTATGTTTCTTATGAGTTTCTGAAAATAGCCTTCCAAGCACTTGAACTGTGCAGTTCAGAGAGTATTCCATCATAAGAAGTGGGAACACACCGTACTAAAAGGACATGTTAGAAAGATTCAAATTCGCCAATTTACCTTTCTTCTCTTCGGTAGGGTAAAATGTAAGCCAAGGATATAAAAGGAAAAGATGAAGAGGAAAAGGTGCATTTGCAAATATAATTGCAGTTATTAATATTATGCTTCCTATGCGGAATATCGTTGTGATTTTGCATTTTGTATATTCATTTGTCAGAGCATGTCATCGACAACTGAATTGGTTTAAACCTTTTACAACAGATTGAGACTACTGCTCCCGAGGATCTAAAAGGGAAAGACAAAGATGAAAAGGTACGTTTGTGCATTCTCCAATATGATTGCAAATATATGCATGTGATGCCTAAGCAAATATAATTATCCTTTTGTAGTTTTTTTGTATTTATTTATCGGAGCTTTTATTGGTACCTGAATAGTTCAGACCTTATACAGCGGACCGAGTGTCATGTGTCTGATGATGCAAGTAATGCTGATGAGCCGAGTCTTTCAAAGCCTGACGATCTAAAAGGAAAAGATGAAGAGGAAAAGGTGCATCTGCATTTAAAATTTCAAATATTAGTATATGCTACCTAAGCAAATATCATTCTGCATTTGTATTTTCCAAAACTATTGGTCAGTAGCTGACTAGTTTAAACCTTTTACAGCAGATCGAGACTATTGTTTCTGATGTTATAAGTAATGCTGATGATGCGAGTCTCCCAAAGCCTGAGGATCCAAAACAAGAAGTCGAAGAGGAAAAGATCATAGTGGAGGATTCTTCAAGTGTTGAAGCACCTACATCTGGACCAGAAGAAAATCTAAAGCAAAAAGAAGAGGGCTCTGTGATTGAGGAGGTGAAGGAAGAAGCAGTCGATAAGTCTGTTTCTGAACCACCAGTTGAAGCTGAAGAGAAGGAAATAGTAGTGGACAAAACTGATGCACCTAATACTCCTGAGCTGCCAAATGAACCAGTGGAGCAACCAGCAGAGGTCTTGGAAGCATCTGTCGTGGAAGATTCAGTTGATAAGATCAAAGAGTCTGAACAAACAGAAATCATGACCGCAGAAGCAAAGAGTGCCGACGAATCCTCAAAAGTCACTGTGGTACCTGTTTCTCCAGAAGTAACAGATGACAAGCCTGTTGAACAACCAACTACTGTATGCCTGGTCCAGGAACCAACTCTTGATGCCAATGTGAACCTCAATTCTGATGAAACAGCAGAAAAGCCTCGAGATGAAGAACCTTTGTCTGATGGGATGGAGGTCAGTCCTGAGTCATCAAAGGAAGAAATTGCTCGAAATGAAACTTCACCATCCATTACT
This sequence comes from Musa acuminata AAA Group, assembly GCF_036884655.1. Classification (NCBI taxonomy): domain Eukaryota; kingdom Viridiplantae; phylum Streptophyta; class Magnoliopsida; order Zingiberales; family Musaceae; genus Musa; species Musa acuminata. Next base: position 23,904,418 of record NC_088344.1, on the reverse strand, counting down.
GAAGATCTAACTACGAAGGTTCATGAAACTGTTGAAACTGAAAGTTCAGAAGCAATTGCTGTAGTTCCTCCTGTGGATGAGCCCAAAGAAGCTGAAGAAGAAACTATTGTTGCTGAACTTCCTAGTGATTCTGGTGCCAAGGAATCTGCGGGAGAAGAAAGAGTGTCAGCCACAAGTGTCATAGAAGTTTCTGATACCATCCCGGCAACTGAAGTTGCTGAATGTGCAGTTGAGCCAGAAGTTGATGTTAAGAAAGAGACGGAAGGAAGCACTATAGATGTCGATAAAACAACCTTAGGCGAGACAATCCAAACAATTGTTGAAAGTGAAGTGACTGGAATCTCTGAAGAAGTAAAGATTAATCAGATGAAGAATGAGAGTTTGGAAAGTGAAAAGTTGACTGTGGCTGAAGCATCTCGAGACATCAACTTAGTTGGAGCTGAAAACAACAACAAGGCATCTCGTAACGATCCAGAATGTGATTCTAAAGAGTTAGAAAGTTCAGAAGACAAAAAACAAGAGACCGAAAAGGTTGTTGATCAGTGCTCAGCTGAAACCACCAAAGACAGTGGTGATACAAAAGTAGAAGAAGAGGCTCGGAAGACAGATGTTCCCAGTAAGAAATCTTCTAAAAGCCAGGGGAACAACATAATATCAAAGGTGAAGAAATCAATTGTCAAGGTAAAGAAGGCAATCATAGGGAAGTCACCAAGTTCGAAGGCCATGACACCTGAAGGAGATGACGAGATGAAAGCAAAGTAGAGTCGATGGAGAGTGCACAAAGATGGAATCATGGATTTGAGTGTCATACTATCATGTCTTCTTTTTTTGGCTGTTTTCTTTATGCATATATGTTGTCTAAGGATGTTCTGCAATCTGCCCATGCAAATGTGCCTGCTAAATGTTGCGAGAAGCTAGTATTCATGCATATGGAAGATAAGATGGTGGAGAAACTTCTGCTAGGGGAATTCATCGAGTTTCTGATGTGCAGCCGTGAAGATTAGATGGATCATCCCCTATTTTGTTCTTGGTGATCTTCATTGGCATCCTTGTCGTGCTGTGTCATAGTCTTGGAAGTGTTCATATAATTGTCAAGACATTCGTTTGGTCTGTCATGTGCATAGTTACATTATGTATCATAGTGTTGTGATGTTCATTGCTGGTTGGTTTGTAAGTTGGTACTATATAATAATATTATTCTTTATTAGCAGTATGTGATGCACTTTCTAAATCTGGGGTTGTTCAGAACATGAGCTCTCTGCATGAACAATAGCAAGTAAGCTACTTTAGAATTGTAGATAGGATCAATTTTTGCTTGTGTCAGAGCTGCAACTCTGGTTATCCATTGTACCTCCTTCGATAAGTTGATTCGATGTGCATAATCTCAGATGGATAATGTGGGTAATGGAATAATTGATGGCAAAATGAATTCAAGTACATGATAAGCAACAGCTCTATGATTTCACAGAACATGTGAGATTAGAGACTGCAACAGGAAAATTTTGTTCCAAAGCTATTAGATTTTCATATAGACCACTGAAAAAACTTGGGTAAGTCAGGTTTGACCAAGTCTTGATGGTTTTATGGTAACCAAAGACATCTTTCCACCTTTACTCGACATACATCTTACACTTGTATAAAACAAGCCTCATACAAACCCAACAAAGATCAAGTATGCTAAACAAAGCCAGAAAAGAGAGAGAGAGAGAGAGAGAGAGAGAGAGAGACTTCTATACCAAATTTGTCGTTGAGCAAATGCTGCAACCAAGTTTTGCAACACATCTTGAGGATGGCATTCACTGACTTGATGTGGCAGCAATCAAAGGCTTACACTGGAACCGAATCTGTGGAGGAGGGGGGGGGGAGAAAATGTTGAGGACGGAGGAGTAAAAAACGGAATAAAGATATTCTTAAGTGTATTCTTTCTTCTATTTTACTTCATGAACTACGGTCTTATTTATAAGATCTAGTGATAACTACACATATCATCATATTACCAATGATTGAGGTAGTTATTGAAACTACCCTATCATATCTAGATCATGATAATTACCTAGATAACTACTAGATCATGATAATTATCTAGATAACTACTAGATCATAGTAACTACCTAGATAACTACTATGAATCAATTCTCAACACTCCCCCTTGATTCATAGTTACATACACCGATTTACGACATGAAATAAACATGCTTTTGAATTGGAAGCAACTTGGTGAGGATATTTATAATTTGCTCATCTGTTCCACAATACTTCATTACTATGGCTCCACTTGCCACAAGATCCCGGATGAAATGATAGCGTATCTCTATATGCTTCGTTCTTCCATGAAAAGTTGGATTCTTCGTCATTGTAATTGTGACTTTGTTGTTACAAAATATTTCTATTACTTCTTTTTGTTCTTGATGAAAATCTTCAAAAAGTCTTCTAAGCTATATTGCTTGACAAGCTGTTGATGTTGCGGCTACATATTCTACTTCTGATATCGATAACGCAGTTGTTGCTTGTTTTTTTAAACTTCAAGATATAGCTCTTGATCCGAGGCTAAAAATATTACCTAAAGTACTCTTTTTATCATCTAAAGCTCCTACCCAATCACTATCAGTGTAACCAAATAATTTATATTTAAAATTATGAGAATACCAAATACCATAATATGTAGTTCCAGTAATATAATGCAGAATTATTTTAATAACTCCAAGATGATGTTTGCTTGGGCTATTTATAAACCTGGATACTATGCCAATAGAGAAGGTAAACCTCTAATCAAACTTCTGTAGTATCTTGCATTTGTCAGACATGTACCATCTTCAAATTTCAGTTTCTCATTTACATTCATGGGTGTTGCTGTAGCTTTGCAATTAATCATATTAGATTTTTTGAGTAGATCCATTGCATACTTTCTTTGTGAAATAAAACTTCCATCTGATCCTTGCTTCACTTCCAACTCAAGAAAATAGTACATTAGACCTAGATCTGACATTTCAAACTTATTCATCATGCATTTTTTAAATTCTGTCACAAAAGAGTTAGATGAACCCATATATATAATATTATCAACATAGAGGCAAACCATTAGAATATTATGTTCACCTTCATTCTTTAGATAAAGAGTAAGTTTATTATTGCTCCTCTTAAATCCATTTTGATGAAAATAATAATCAATTTTGCTATACTATGCCCTTGGAGATTGTTTAAGCCCATAAAGAGCTTTTCTTAGCTTATACACCTTTTCTTCATATCCTTTAACAAAAAAACCTTCAGGTTGAGTAATAAAAATCTCTTCGTGTAAATCTTCATTTAAAAACGTAGATTTCATATCAAATTGATAAACAGGCCAACTCAAGTGAGCAGTTAAAGCCAAGAAAGTTCTCATGGTTTCGAATCTAGCAACTAAAGAAAAAGTATCATCAAAATCAATACCTTATTGCTATGAATATCCTTTTACTATAAGTCGAGCCTTATGCTTTTAGATACTTTCATCTGCATTAAACTTTGTTTTGAACACCCATTTTAATCCAATAGCTTTCTTTTCTTTCGGTAGATCCATTAGCTCCTAAGTTTCATTCTTCTCAATTGACTTGATTTCCTCCTTCATTGCTTTTCTTCATTCCTCTTTTTCAACTGCTTCCTCAAAAGTTATTGGATCTGAAATAAACAAAGCAAATGTTGAGTCATAAATTTTTGTTAGTGATATGAAATTTCTTGGAGGGATTTCATTTGAGGAATCAGAATTTGAACTACTATTGGGTGAGGTTGACTATGAACTTGTTGGAGCAGGATCTGTCATTTGATTCTGCAGAGTGTCTAGTTCTATTAGAATCTGAATTTGTGTTCCACCTTTATTGGTCTCCCAATTCCAACTTATCCTTTCATCAAACATAATATTTCTATTAATGATAACTTTGCCACTAACAAGATTATATAATCGATATGTTTTTGATTGTAAGGAATAACCAATTAAAACGTATTTTTCATATTTTTCATTAAGTTTGTGATGATTTTGTGAATTCACCAAAGCATAAGCAATACAGCTAAAAATTCTTAGATGGCTTACACTTGGTTTTATATCATACCAAGCCTCAAAAGGAGTTTGATTCATAATAGTCTTTGTTGGTGAAATATTCAATAAATAAACTGCTGTTGCAACTGCTTCTGCCCAAAACTGATTTGGAAGATGTTTTCCTTTAAACAAACTTCTTGTCATTTCAACGACAATCCGATTCTTACGTTCAGCTACACCATTTTGCTCCGGTGTATATGGTGCCATCAATTCTCTGATAATACCATTTTCTTCAAAAAAAATTAAATTCATTAGATAAAAATTCACCACCTCTATCTGTCTGAAGTGTCTTTATGTGTCTACCACTTTGCCTTTTTACAAGTACCTTGAACTTTCGAAAATTATCAAATGTTTCAGATTTCAGTTTCAGAAAATATACCCAACTCATGTGGCTATAATCATTAGTAAACAATAAAAAATATTAACTTCCACTAAATGTTTTGTATTCATAGGTTTACATAAATCAACATGAATTAATTTAAGACAATTAGATGCTCTCCATGCTTTTCCAATAGGAAATGATTTTTTACTTTGTTTGTCATAAATGCATCCTTCACATACATCAAGTATATTAATCTTGGGCAATCCGAAAACTATTCTTTTTTTACTTAATAACCTTAAACCCTTAATGTTAAGGTATCTATATCTTAAATGTCATAAATTAGACTCATTCTTTTGAGTTGCGACAAGCGCATGTCTTTCAATATTTGACACATCAAGTGGAAACATCTTGTTTTGCGTCATGCAAACATTTACTGTAATCAAACCAGATTTGTTTATCTTTAATAGTGCATGAACCATCATCAAATATTACTGAATATCCATCATCTATCAATTGTCCAACACTCAACAAGTTATGTGATAAAGTAGGAACAAAGAAAATAGTATCAAGGTATTTTATCTTCCCTCGATTTGTCTTCACCTCAATTGTTCCTTTCCCTTCCACTTGGATTTGCTTGTTCTCTCGAAGTCTAACTTTCAACTTGTGAATTTTATCAATATCTCTAAATATTAATTTTATGTCTGATATATGATTAGAATATCCACTATCTAGAAACCAATTATCATTTGAGATATTATAAACTTGTGAATGAGTCATAAACAACTTACTATTTTCTTTATTTTCCTCCACATAGCTTGCTTGCTTTTCTTTTTTGCAGCAATCTGCTTTCATGTGACCAAACTTTTTATAATAGTGACATTGAATTTCACTCTTGTAATTATTTTTATTATAATTTGATTATCTTTGTTCATCATACCCATGTCCTCTTCATCTTCCTTTTCCATTTTCTCTACCACGAAATCCTCCTCTGCCACATCCTCTTCCTGTTGATTTTTTGTCTTCTTTTGAAGTAAAAGACTCCCCCTTAACCTGAAATGCTTTCTTTTCACTTTTTTCAAGTGACCTATTCAACCTTGCTTCATGTGCTTGCAAGGAACCCAATAGTTCATCAAATGAAAATGTAGATAAATCTTTTGACTCCTTAATTGTGACAACAACATGATCAAATTTCAGAGTTAAACTTTTTAAAACTTTTGCAACAATTATATGATCAGAAAGATGTTCACCATAAGATTTTATTTGACTAACAATTTCAATCACTCAGAAAGAAAATCTTGTACCGATTCATTGCTTTTCATGAACAAAATTTCAAACTCATGATGGAGGGTTTGAAGTTTTACCATAATCACCCTTGCTAAGCCTTGAAATTCATTTTGAAGTATCAACCAAACTTGATTTGAGGAAGTAGAAGACTCCCCCTTAACCTGAAATGCTTTCTTTTCACATTTTTCAAGTGACCTGTTCAACCTTGCTTCATGTGCTTGCAAGGAACCCAATAGTTCATCAAATGAAAATGTAGATAAATCTTTTGACTCCTTAATTGTGACAACAACATGATCAAATTTCAGAGTTAAACTTTTTAAAACTTTTGTAACAATTATATGATCAGAAAGATGTTCACCATAAGATTTTATTTGACTAACAATTTCAATCACTCAGAAAGAAAATCTTGCACCGATTCATTACTTTTCATGAACAAAATTTCAAACTCATGACGGAGGGTTTGAAGTTTTACCGTAATCACCCCTGTTAAGCCTTGAAATTCATTTTGAAGTATCAACCAAACTTGATTTGAGGTTGTCACTGCTATAATTCTCGAGAAGATTGTCTCATGTACAGCTTGTTGAATAAAGAACAATGTCTTTGAGTCCTTTTTTCTATTTTCCCTCAGCTTGATTTAATCATCTGGATCCGCATATCCATTTTCTATTAAGTCCCAAAGATCTTGAGACTTGAATAAAGTCTTCATCTTAATACTCCAAAATTCATAGCATTTGTCCAAGAAGATGGGAATAAGGGGTTGAGATATGAAATTGCCATTGAAAGTCATAATGTCCAGTTCAGATTGAAACTAGGCTCCGATACAACAAATGTTGGGGATGGAGGAGCATGGAAAAAACATAATAAAGATATTCTCAAGTATATTCTCCCTTCTATCTTGCTTCATGAACTACGATCATATTTATAGGACTTAGTGGTAACTGCCCATATCACCATGTCACCTATGATTGAGGTAGTTATTAAAACTATCCTATAACATTTAGATTATGGTAACTACCTAGATAACTACTAGATCATGATAACTACCTAGATAACTACTATGAATCAATTCTTAATACAAAATGATACACTAAATGAGGAATTCATCTCATCATAGTTCAATGAATAACATATTATGAAATCCATGTAAGTAATAATATTCTATGATAACTTTCTACTTATATCTATAAAGAAAACTAAATTCTTCATATAAATTATAATATCATTGAATCATCTCATTCTAAGTATAAATCCTCTCATATAAATTCTAAAAACATCTTTCCAGACAACTTATATGGAAATCCAAGAACACTAAAAGTATTCTTCACATTTTACGTTCTCCATCAAAATCTAGAGATACATAAAATATTTATAAAAAAGAAAATTATATTTTAATTTACACAAATTTTATAAAAAATCAAAATATTTGTCAACCTCAATATAATCAAGTAAATTCATATATAATTTAGATGGATGATATAAAGAAACCACAAAATGCAAGATATCAGTATCTCGTAGAAGGATTTAGAGGTACACTTTTGTATTCAATTTATTATAAACTGATAGGACTAATTCACAGAGGAAACATTGTGTCTCCTAAAAAGAGGGAGACAGAGACTTCCCTTACCTCGATGATGGCAACTTAAAGCAACAGCGAGAGGCATAGGCTTACAGACATTCATTTGGTGTTTTCTGAAGGGATAGGCATTGCCAAATATCTACGTTTCATTCAAATACTCTCACAACACCCAAACTGTATACAATTTTAACTTAATTTTATCTCTCCACTCATATCACTCGAACTTTTGTTACTTTATTTCTCATCACCTCTTAATCCAATTACCTTTTCTTCGATACCATTTCAATTACGACTCCGACACCCAATTTTGAAGGGATAAACAGAGATGAAATCATTTCAAATATCTTTCTTTCACTGTTACATTATAAGTATTACAACAACTCAAACTCTCTGCAACTCAACTGAGATGACTGGAACTCCTATCACTTTACTTCTATCGAGAGATCATCACATGGACTTCGTGATTAGAAACAAAAAAGAACAGAAAAAAAGTAAAAAAAAGAAGATGAGAGACGTAGTTTTCATATGTATTATATTAATTTTAATTTTTTACTATGATTTTTTTAAAAAACCACAGTTATAGATAACTTCCACTATTATTAAGAAACAACAAGAAAAGATATTTTATAGATCAGATCGTAAAGAACCACAAGGAAAGAAAGGCGTTGTAAGAAGCGCAAGGAAAGCTGGATGTTGCATATTTTCTAACTCGTAATTCTCTTTCTTCCCTACCCCCACTTCTCCTCTGGAGACTTCTTCCGTCTCATCTTACGACGCATCTTTACGACCCATCTTTCCTCCGCGGCTTCCTCTCCTTCCGTCGGTGGATTCCTGCCCCCTCCCCCCTGCTTCGTCTATTGAAAACGAATTAGCTGTCTACGCGAGTCACCTTCTTCTAAGCTCCGGTGGACGACACGGCATTCTCTTTCATAGGTCTACGATAGCACAAATTAGAGCACCATCTTAAGCCAAAGCAAAACGAGTGTATTAATCAAATAATGTGGTACCACCCACAGAGCTCATTCATCGAACATAAAACACAGAAAGTCTATGTTGGTTACACATAAACAAAAGGTGTAGTCCAGACCAAATTACAAATATATATGAGGCATAATATGGAGCTAACAAAAATGAATTAATCAAATACTTTATCATCAGGCCAAATTAACAGGACACATGCGGTAGGTAGGTTTAACCTGAGGATGGATTGACCGGCAACTGAGATGTCAAATGTATAGCATATGTTGACGTGTTTCTTTTTCTCGGATGATGATTTAAGATGTATGCGAAGGATGTAAATTTGGTATTGATCGAGGATATTTTGGTATCAGCAAGTTGGTAGTCACCTCAGATCACACATGTCGCCACTCTAGTTGGAGTCACACCCAAGCCTGAAAGCGATATGAAACGACATAGTCCGACTCAGAAATGGCTGTCTCGAAGCGATGTCACTTGGCTAAAAAATGATATAAAGCAAAATCCATATCGTTCGAAATCGCACGAAGCGACACCTGAAAGTGAGGAGCCAATCCTGCATAGCACGGGATCAGAACAGTCATCCCATAATAGACAAACTACCCACTTGAAATATTGATGGATATTAACAATCTACAAATAGTCGATCCCCGAATAGGTATAAAAGCTACCCCCAAGTAAACTCAGTCATACAGCTTACACTGTTGTCTTCTCTTCTTCGCTAACTTAAGCATCATAGGGGCTGCTCTAAGCAACCCCTGGTGTCGACCTGTCATGCAAGTTCGTCAACCGCTCGAAGACACTCGGATGACCCAATCCCCAAGGAAGAACCTTGCAATAAGGAAGATTCCAGTCTACCTACCCGGCTATCTCGAACCGAGTCTTCACCAATAGAACGGCTTCCGACTGGGTAGTCTATGTGGTCTCACATCACCAACTCTCACATGTCAGCTAGGAAGAGGTATCCGGATTTGTCTGCACCTTTGGTAGTGAACTAACTATGCCAACTCACTTGACAATGATACTCATGGAATTGTTATTTTGATGCTAGAGAAAGGTTCTAACATCATAGGTATATCCTTCTATTACCCCTCCCAATGAAAGTTCGAATGAAGAGACGTTATCTCCAGTCCCAAGCCCTCTTGAGAAGAGAAGGCACGTACCCTATTTCAATAGAATGACACCTCCGCCTCAGCCTAGGCACCGAGGCCTTACTAACACCTACTCAATGATCCAAGGCTCTCCCACCCCTCCCCCTCGGGACTAGAGACAAGCTCCTTACTCGTCCCATCAAAAGCATTCCTGAGCCGCTCAGTGAGTCCAGACTCTTACCAACATGATGAAAACTATCATCTTTTTTTTTCTCTCAATTGACTCAGCCAGTAACCTCAGCCCAACGGCTCACCCTCGGATCACCAACTACACCTCTTCTTCCCAAAGTCCAATCGGAGAGTCCATACCTCATCTTCCAAATATCTCTTCAGCCAAGAGGGACCAGTGGCCCTACGCTACACTTTCTAATAACAGAGTGCAGGATACCGCCAAGACGCATCATAGTCTTGCCAGAGTTTAAGGCCCACTCTTAGGAGTATTGGAAAAATTTTGGGTAAAAAAAGCTTCATGAACATATAATATTGGTAAAATTTAAAACTTTTTTTACCATATGATTTCATTTATTTATTTATGTATCTAATTATTATTATTCACTCTATGCGAGCGTCTGACTTATAGAGAAATACTAGGAAGAATATATTTTATATTTTTATGATATTGTGTTATTCAAAACTTTCAAAGAAAAGTAATTTGTTTGGATTTGGATGTACTTGAATATTGGTATTGTAATTTTTATATAAATTGATATGGTTAATGGAAGAATATTGTCTTCCTTTTATGTGAATTGTGAGTTAGCATTAGTGTTAGAAAAGAGATAGAAAAAAAATTACTGAAGAAGCTGGATTGTATTCACATATCCCTCTCCTATTTATACAAGTTGGGATGGAGGATTTTCCTCAATAGATTAGAGGATTTCTCTCAATAGAGTTGAGAGATATCCTCATATAGTTGAGGAAATATTATCTGCTATCATGCCCATGCTCCTATTAAGGACGCTAATCTTGGATCGATGTAATGCAAAAAGGTGGTGAGCGAGAGGCTTCATAAGTGAGTCGGCTAACTAATCAGCTGAATGGACATGAGAAACTTGTAGTTGACGGCAGACAACTTGATCTCGTACAAAATGGAAGTCGATAGCAATATGTTTCATGCGGGAGTGGAACATCGGATTAGCGCACAGATAGGTAGCTCCGACATTGTCATAATATATCATAGGAGTAGAGTTGATGTTGAGTTCTTTGAGTAGATTTGTGACCCAATTGAGTTCTGCAGTGGCAATGGCGATGGCACGGTATTCAGCTTCAGTTGTAGACCGTGCGACTGTCTTTTGCTTCTTAGAACTCTAACTGATTGGATTAGTACCAAGGAAGACAATATACCCCGATGTGGATGTTCGATCATCAAAGTTGCCTGCCCAATCAGCATTAGTAAAGGCATGAAGCTAAAGTGGAGAGTATTTATGAAGAAAGACACCATAGTTGAGAGTCCCCTTAAGATATTGTAGGACTCATTTAATCGCAGACCAATGCATAGTAGACGGCCTCGGTATAGACTGTGATAATTTGTTAACTACAAATAAAATGTCGGGATGGGTGAGAGCTAAGTACTGTAGGGAACCAATGACTTGTCAGTATTGAGTGGGTTTCGTAGTAGGACTTCCATCGGATAATTTGAGAGAACCATTAGCAGATAGAGGAGTTGTAACCACATTTGTATCCTACATATTTGTTTTAGATAATAAATCTTGAATGTACTTTCTTTGTGACAGAAAGAGACTGGAAGATGTGAATGTAGCCTCTACACCTATAAAGTAGTTCAGGGATCCTAGATCTTTGAGCGAGAATTAATCTGCCAATTGTTTGATGAATGCTTGGATTTCTATAGGGTTGTTGCCTATGACAATGGTGTCATCCATATAGACCAGAATATATATTGTGTAGCTATGGCGTTGTCTCAAAAATAATGAGGAATCAGATTTGGAGTTGAGAAAGCCAACTGAAGTCAGAAAAGAGTCAAGTTTAGTGTACCAAGCTCTTGGAGCCTAACGAAGTCCATAAATAGCTTTTCGAGGTTTGTATACATGCCTTGGATACTGAGGATGAGTGAAACCAGGAGGTTGTTACATAAAAACATCTTCAGTTAGAGTCCCTTGTAAAAAAGCATTATTAACATCCAATTGGCGTAATTGCTAGCCCTTAGTGGTGGCGAGACTCGGGATAAGTCTGATTGTAGTGGGCTTAACAATGAGACTAAATGTCTCAGTGAAATCAACTCCAGGTCTTTGATGAAACCCTTTGGCGACGAGGCGTGCCCTATATCGGGCAATAGAGCCATCGGGGTTCCACTTAACTCGAAAAACCTACTTACACCCGATGATGTTTTGTATATGATGAAAGGGTACTAGATCCCATGTTGAGTTATGGAGGAGGGCATTATATTCCTCACACATGGCGGTACGCCAATGCAGAGATTTTTGGGTTTGAGTGAAGGTGGTAGGTTCAACGGTGGTGGATGAGGAATTCACGATAGCATGAAGATCAAGGACCTGATGCGGTTTGAAAATACCACTCTTAGAGCGTGTGGTCATAGGATGGTTGGAGACTACGGGACTATGAGGCTATGTTGTTGGAAGAAGTGGTTGAGAATCATTGACACAGGACGGATCAGGTGGAGGTATGTCAGGGTCACTTGGCCAAGAAGGAGGTAAAGATAATGATTGTGATCCTGAACCAAGTACCCCAATAGTTGGTGGAGAAATCTACAGCGATTTGGTAGAGAAATCTGCAGCGATTAGCTCTTAGCAGGAGCTAAGGATCGATAGTTGATAGCGAGGCAGCGGGCTGCGATTGATGCAGATCACAGCCTGATGAAGATGATGCTACGATGGCGGACAACCCGAGCCTAGGGTCGGTGCAAGCGGCACCGATGAAAAAGAAGGCCGCATGGAGGAGAAGAGGGAACGAGCGGGCAGGGGTTGGAGAGGGATCCACTACCGAGGGCGAGCAACCGACCGCACCAAAATAGGCCCTCGTTGTTGTGGCCGCATCTGATGGCGACGCTGGGTGTGGTCACGGTAGCGATTGGGGTAGCAGTGAAGGCATCACACGCCGTACAACGGACAACCGTACAGCGGATGGAGAGGGGAGTCTGACAGGGAAGCGAGTCCGACAGGAAAGAGTTCCCCCCTTCTCTACTCTATTAAGGTAAGAGATGTGGTGAATGACAGGCTTCGATGGTCGTGGAGCCTCGCTTGTCTAACCTGCTCTGATACTATGTTAGAAAGAATAGAAGACAAAAAGAATTATTGAAGAGACTGTTTTACATTAAAGTTATTCTCTCCTTATTTATACAGATTAAGAGGGAGGATTTTCCTCAATAGAGTAGAGAGATTTCCTCATACAATTAGGAAAATCTTATCAGAGTAGAGAGATTTACTTATATAGTTAGGAAAATCTTATCTACTATCACTAGGAATGTGAAGGAGCTTAAGAACTTTCTTTTCGATATGAAATAATAATTCTAAGCAACAAGGCATGACTCTAAATAAACTAAAGTTTCGGTAGCAATCATGTATCTGAATGGAGATACAAAATTTTAATAATAGACTTGAGGGAAGAGATCCAACAAGTCAAGTAGACACATGGGAGGACTTGAAATGGGAGTTAAGATCTCAGTTCCTATCCGAGAATATTGAGTTCATCACACCAAGGAAAGTGAGATAATTTTGTTAGAGCACCTCCATTCGAGATCATATGAAGTAGTTCACAATACTAAAGCTAGACATATAAGATATGTTAGAAAGGATAAGTTATTTAGCTTCTTCGATGACCTATAGGCATGGGTGCAAAAGGAATTACATCAATGAAATATCACCATATTAGTTGGGGTACTTGTCGTTGTTGAAAAGCTTACCGACTTTATTCTTCAAAAGATCCGAGGAAGAAGAAATCATCTTTAGAAAATCATCAATCAAAATATTCTTAAGGAAAAGAGACTGTGATCGAACCAAAGACAAAGGGTTCTTATAAGAGAATGAGTTAAAAAACAAAGCTCTAAAATCTAATATATACTTTTTACGGAGGATCCTATAGAATAAGAGAGTTTTTTTTCTAAAAAAAGACACTAAATATACTGACAGCATCGATCCATCCCAAAATCAAACAACGTCGCCCTGTTAATACAATCTTGCAAGATTAGATTGTATCAACAGTAGTTCCATGTCCAAGTAGGGATAACAAGCCAAACCTTCCCACGGGGATGATATATTAATCTGGCATAACGTGCGTGTACTTCATGCTACTTTACGTCACTTGCCTTTTTTTTTTTTTTGGCTCCGGAAGTCCTCAGATCATTCACATACTTGTGCTTGAGAGTGTTATTAGATACATAGCAGCCTATGTTTCTCCTTCACTTGTGATTTGTTTCTTTGTTAGATTAATATCTCAGCTTATCATTGATGCTCAGCATATGACTGCATTTTGCTGTGGTCTTTGGCATCAAATAATCCTTCCTATATAGGGCTGTTTCACGTCTGCCAATATCCGATTCAATTATTCGTGGACTTTGGCGACCAAAATATATTTTGGAGATCTTCCACATAGTTGTTCCAAAAATAAAAAGAAAAAGAGTAAGAATAATACTTTTCTTTAAAAAAAAAAACCTTTCAATCCGTACAAAACAAACTGCAATTCAGGAAAAAATAAAAGAAAATATTAAAATTGAAAAGAAAAAACAAATAAGGTTATTGTGTAATTCTTCTTTAGAATTCTGCTTTTGGTATAACTCCTCACTCAATGAAGTTGACCTACACTAAACCCGATGTTGAATAATATGATCCCTCCAAAGTTCAAATTAACGGTAATACTATATGAGTAAACCCGATGTTGAAAAGAGTCAATAGCTATCTATGATTTGGTTTATTTTTTATAGTCGATTCCTCTTGCCAGCTAACGGTAATACTATATGAAGTAAAGAATATTCTTGAAATATTTTACATACTGATGTGGATCGATAATTAGTTAATGGTCGAGGGCTTTTGCCTTCTCTTGCTAACTAGGATGTCACTTGTCAAGTTATGATTGTAAATCAATATTTTTTCGGTCATAGAATATTAAGGTTTATATTTGTCTCTTTTTTATTTTACTCCCTGTCAAATTAATAAAACTAATGATGAAAGTGAAGCATGAGAATCTGATCTCTAAGTCTTAACATGAAGGATTAGTAAATTATGTTTGATAATAATTTGACACCCCCAATCGAAGCGAGACATTGTACATTCATGATAGATAAATATATTGTGATTTCGCGTAAAGAGCCTCGTATCTTTGTGAAGAACCGTAAAAGCTGAAGCTTCGTAGGTGGTGGTAGCATTTATGAAAAGAAAATCTTTACGAGAATTGCTAAAGATAGATACACAAGTATATCATTGTGTGTAGAATAATTTTTTTTCGTGTATCAAAATGGGTTCTTCATCAAAATATTAATTTATTATCAAAAATAAATATTAATCATAAATAATTGAACAATAAATCAGTCACAAAGTAAGATACAAAAAGTTTTAAGTGGAAAACTCAATATGAAAAAAATCAAGTTCACTTCAAACTTCCACTATCACCAATAATAACAATATATTTACAATAAATCTTTTCTAGAATAATCAGAGGATCATAATAATACCAAGAACATAAGAAAATTTTAGGTCTCACAAAGTGGATATAACGGGAAAACATCTCAGAAAAGATAAACTATAGATCGATATCGTTAAGATTGTAGAGCTTGTTGCAAGGATTCTTCACATAAAATTTAAATCAAAACTAATGAAGTTTAATCGCTTGATCATCTAGCAAAAACCCAAAAAATCTTAACTTTCTCTCCTTTTCACTCTGTTTCTTTCTCACGTCACCACTGTTTGCTGCATGCACACCACTGGTCGCTGAATGCACGCACTTATTCGTTGCCCTTGTTATTCTCTATAGTTTCCTTTTTTTTTTTTAATAAATCAGATTTGAGCTCAATGCCTAAATTATCTAGTCCAAGCCCACATATGGGTTGGACCCAACAATTCTCCCCCTCTAGCTCATATGGTGGGTTGTACTAAGCCTGCTTTTCACCTACATGCTTCAAGCTTCTCCTTAGACAAAGATTTTATCAACATATCTGATCCATTCTTATTGGTATGCACATTTTCCAAGTGTAATTCTTTTATCTTAAGCACATCACGAATCCAGTAATATCTAATATCAATATGCTTGGATCTAGAATGGTATGTTAAATTCTTGGAGAGGTGAATGACACTCTGACTGTCATAGTAAATATTATATCCTTCCTATTTCAAGTCCAATTTCTGTAAAAACTTTTTCATCTACAAAGCTTCCTTGTAGGCTTCAGTAATTGCTATATATTTTACTTTTGTAGTTGATAGAGCAACACAATTCTATAACTTAGATTGCCGAAAGACTGCTCCTCCTACAAATGTCATCAATAATCCCGAAATGGACTTCCTTGAATCAGTATCACTTGTTATGTCTATATCTATGTATCCCTCTAGCACAGGTTCATCACTGTCAAAACATAAACACAACTTGGAAGTACCTCTTAGATATCTTAATATCCATTTTACTACTGCCCAATGTTCCTTACTAGGATTAGAGTGAAATCGGTTGACAACTCCAACTACATTAGCTATATTTGGTATACTACAAACCATTACATACATCAAACTGCCTATTACATATGAGTAAGACACTTTGGACTTTTCTTTTTATTCTTTCTCACTTATAGGATATTGTTTCGAACTAATCTTAAAATGACCTACAAGTGGAGAACAAACTGCTTTAGCTTTACTCCTATTGAATCTTTCAAAAACCTTTTCATTGTAGGTCTCTTGAGATAGTCAAATCTTCCCTTTCTTTCTATTACGAAGAATCTTCATGCCAAGTATTGTTTTACCAATCTCAAGTCTTCCATGGCAAAAGACTTACTTAGCTCTCTTTTAAGCTTTTTAATTTTACCAACATCATAGCTAACAATCAGCATATCATCAACATATAGCAGGAGAATAATGAAATCATCATTTGAAAAATTTTTTATAAACACACAATAATCATATATGGTTCTATTATACCCTTAGCTCATCATAAAGGAATCAAACTTTTTGTACCACTGTCTAAATACTTGTTTGAGTCCATATCAACTTTTCCTAAGCTTGCACACCAGATTTTCTTTTCCCTTGACTTTGAAATCTTTTAGTTGCTCTATGTAAATTTTTTTTTCTAAGTCACCATGAAGAAATATTATTTTCATATCAAGTTGCTCAACTTCTAAATTCAAGCGAGTAGCCAAACTAAGAATAACTCAGATAGAGGATATTTTCATCATAAGAAAGAATATTTCTTCAAAGTCAATACCTTTCTTCTAACTGAATCCTTTCATAACTAGTCATGCCTTATATATTTGTTGTGAGCTATTATTTTTAGTTTTTAATTTGTAAACTCATTTATTCTTGAGAGCATTCTTCTCTTTAGATAACTTTACCAACTCATAGGTGTGGTTCTCAAGCAAGGATCTCATTTCTTCTTGCATGGCTTTAACCTATTCATTCTTATGTGTTGAATCTCGGATTTTGATGATAAAATCAATTGATGGGTTAATTGATCTAATCCATATTATTGAGTTAAGTGTGCAGGATTAACTACGATAACCAGAAAACATAAAACAAGAATACCGGAGTCAAGTTCGATGGACGTTTAAGAGTCCGAAGAATCGTCGGAGATGCTGCCGGAACCAACCGAGAAGAAATCGGGAACCTGTCGGAATTTTCGGAAGTTCGCCGAAGAGATCGTCGGAGGTTCGCGGAGATCACCGAGAAGGCTCGGCTACTCGTTGAAGTCGTCACAAGATCAGGAGCTTGCTGGGAGTCCGTCGGAAGAAATCCGAGGGCATATCGGAAGTCCGCCGGAAGTTCGTCGGAAAGCTCGCCGGAACAAGACTCGAAGTTCGCGGTTGAAAACTTGCTTGGGATGTTTTTAGTTATGTAGTTCACATGTAATTAGGATTATGATTAAAATATAATCTTATATCCTGGTTAGGGGCCAAATGGGCCCAAAATTAGACTTGGTTTGGGTTAAATTTAAAGCCCAACCAGTGAACCGAAGGGTCTGGCGGTGGCACCGCCAGACTGGGTGGTGGCACCGCCCAGCACCGGAGAGCCAAGCGGTGGCACCGCTTGGCTGGGCGGTGGCACCGCCAGTCCATGTCAGTGTCAGACACTGACAGGCGGTGGCACCGCCAGCATCGGGAACCAAAGAGAATTCAAATTTTGGAGCCCAAATTTGAATCCTCTTGAGGCCTATAAATACCCCTCAATTCTCAACTGAGATAATAACTTTTTGAGAAGCAATTGATTGAGAGAAAGGTCTTAGAAAGTCTTAGCAAGTCTTGTTTTCAATTTGCTAGAGTGTTCACCTCCTTCTTTCTTACTGAAAATTTGTAAGAGTGTGAACCGCTTGTAAAAGGTTGTAAGAGGGGTATTTGCCCTTCCCCTTCAAGAGATTTGCTAGTGGAAGGTGGGAGCCTCATCGAAGAGGGCCTCATAAGTGGATGTAGGTCATTTGACCGAACCACTTTAAAATTGGCGTGATCTCTAGTTTGCATTTTCTTATTTTATTTACATTACTGCAAACTTTCTTATGTGCTTTATTTTCTCATTACCTTTGCTGCATACCTTTACAAACACGCATTCAAGTTAAGCTTTTCAAGTTCGGTTTTTTTTTTATCGTATCAAAAGATTTGTCGAAACCAAAGTTTTAATCCGCTGCACTAATTCACACCACCCCCACCCCCCCCCCCCCCCCCCCCCCTCCCCTCTTAGTGCCGCTCTGATCCTAACAATTGGTATCAGAGCAAGGCTCACTCTCATATTTGGTTTGATACCCAAGAGAGATGGCTTACTCCAACATACATGAGGGTCATTCTATCACACGTTCACCCATGTTTAATGGGTCGGATTATATTTATTGGAAGACTCGTATGAGTTTCTTCCTCATTTCCATGGATTTCGAGCTTTGGACTATTGTCGAAAACGGATTTCAAAAATCTTCTCTTCCGATGAGCGAATGGAATGAATCGGAGAAGAAGGTTTTTGCTTTAAACTCAAAGGCTATGAATGCCTTGTTTTGTGCACTAGACAAAAATAAATTTAATCGTGTTTCAATTTGTGATTCGGCTTTTGATATTTGGAGAACTCTTGAGGTCACTCATGAAGGCACTAGCCGAGTGAAAGAGTCCAAAATCAACATCCTTGTGCACTCTTATGAACTTTTCCGAATGAAACCAAGTGAGTCCATCGGAGACATGTACACCCGGTTCACGGATGTCATCAATGGACTCAAAGCTCTTGGTAAATATTTTACTAACTTTGAACTAGTAACTAAAATCTTAAGATCCCTCCCTAAAAGTTGGGATCCAAAAGTTACGGCCATTCAAGAGGCCAAAGACCTTAAAACATTCCCTCTTGAAGAACTTATTGGATCTCTAATGACCTACGAAATGACATGTCAAGCTCATGACGAGCTCGAGAACCCCCTTCCAAAGAACAGGAAGGACATGACACTCACATCACAAGAAGATCACTTGAAAGGAACATCAAGTGATGAGGACAGTGACAATGACATTGCACTTTTGACTCAAAAATTTAAAAAATATTTAAGAAAGAATAAATTTAAAAATAATATAAAAAATAAGTTTGAACACAAGAAGGACCAAGTGATTTGCTATGAGTACAAAAAACTGGGACACTACAAGAACGATTGTCCTCAAGCCAAAAAGAGAACATCAAAGAAGAAGGCGCTCAAGGCAACGTGGAATGATTCAAGCGCGTCCGAAGAAGAGGAGTCCAACATCGAGCAAGTTACTCATTACGCCCTAATGGCCATCGGAGAAGAGGTAACGGATTTAATTGATGCAGATTTACCATATGATGAATTATTAAATGCCTTCCATGAGTTATTTGATGAATGTAAGACAATTAGTAGAAAATACAAATTGCTAAAAAAGGAGCATGATAGTCTCACTTATGATTTCGACAAATTAAAGACTGAATATCATGATAATTTAGCTCCATGTATAAAATGCCATGATCTAGAAACTCTCCAAAAGGAGAACTTGCTACTTAAGGACACCTTGAAGAAATTCGAGGTTGGTAGTAAGTCTTTAAACATGATCCTTACAAATAAGGGTCACGTTCCTAAAAGAAATGGAATCGGACTTGTGAGAAGTCCTCACCAAAATCTAACCACCTTCATTAAAGGCCCTGTCTTACATGTTCGGCACCAAAGCAATTGCAACTTTTGTTACAAATATGGACATAAAACTTATAAATGTCCATTCAAGAAAATTAGTCCAAACAAACTAATTTGGGTTCCTAAAGGAACTATGATCAATTCTATGCAATATGATGAACAAGTTAGATCAGTTTTTAAGGCACCCAAAAGAAAATGGGTACCTAAAAATAATCCCTTCTTGTAGAAATATACACCATCACAAGCTAGGAGCAAGAGATGATATCTCGATAGTGGATGCTCAAGACATATGACTGGAGATCCTTCTCATTTCTCTATGCTCACTAGCAAAGAAGAAGGGTACGTCACCTTCAGAGACAACAACCAAGGCAAAATCATTGGCAAGGGAACCATAGGTAACAAATTAAAATATTCTATTGATGATGTCTTACTAGTTGATGGATTGAAACATAATCTCTTGAGTGGTAGTCAATTATGCGATAAAGGTTATATCGTTAGATTTGAATCAAATGTGTGTATTATTGAAAAACCAAACCATAACATAACTATGATTGCATTAAAACAAAATAATGTCTACACCATCAACCTTGATGAACTAAGTAATGAAATGTACTTCTCCGCTTTAAATGATGATGCTTGGCTTTGGCATAGGAGACTAGGCCATGCAAGCATGAAACTAATATCTAAGATCTCATCTAGAGAATTAGTACGAGGAATTTCAAATATGAAGTTTATTAAGGACAAAGTATGCGATGCATGTCAACTAGGTAAACAAATAAAGACTAGTTTCAAACCAAAAATTCAAATTAGCACCACTAGACCATTACAATTGATTCATTTGGACTTATTTGGACTAATTGACACGATAAGTCTAGGAGGACGCAAATATGCGTTTGTAATTGTGGATGACTATATTAGATACACTTGGACCTATTTCTTAGCTTACAAAAGTGATTGTTTCAAGTGTTTCTCTAAATTTTATAAACTCACTCAAAACGAAAAAGGCTTCATGATTTCATCAATTTGGAGTGATCACGGTGGCGAATTTTAAAACCATGACTTTCAAAACTTTTGTGAAGTTAATGGATACAATCATAACTTTTCCACTCCGAGAAATCCTCAACAAAATGGAGTAGTTGAAAGAAAAAATAGAAACCTACAAGAAATGGCAAGAACAATGTTAAATGAACATAGTCTACCCAAGTATTTTTGGGCCGAAGCCGTGAATATGGCTTGCTACATCATGAATAAGGTTCTAATAAGACCGTCCCTATCAAAAACTCCCTATGAATTATGGAATAACAAAAAACCAAATGTTTCCTATTTTAAAGTTTTCGGTTGTAAATGCTTTATTTTGAATGAAAGGGATGCCTTAGGAAAATTTGATGCTAAATCTGATGAAGGCATCTTTCTTGGTTACTCTTCCGTTTCTAGGGCTTTTCGGGTTTTTAACAAAAGAACCTTAGTAATAGAAGAATCTATTCATGTAGTTTTTAATAAAATTTTTGATTTAAAGAAAAATGATTTTGATGATGATCTTGGTTTTGATAATTTGAATTTAAATGAACCCTCTCCTCAAAATAGCAACTTGGATGCACCTTCTTCCTGTTGGGAAATCATAGGGGGGGCAACATCATATGCGCAGCGGAAGAACAAGAAAACAAAAAATCCCCGATTCCCAAAAAGATGTTCATCGTCGTGCGAAGATTGGTGCGCAAAATCCGCAAAAACACAAAACTGCGTATAGAGATTGTGTTACCTAGGGAGATCGTATATCCCTGTTTCCTTGCAGATCCTTAGGAGA
Organism: Musa acuminata AAA Group; assembly: GCF_036884655.1. Lineage (NCBI taxonomy): Eukaryota > Viridiplantae > Streptophyta > Magnoliopsida > Zingiberales > Musaceae > Musa > Musa acuminata. Next base: position 23,882,980 of record NC_088344.1, on the reverse strand, counting down.
GGGTGAAGGAGGTCAAGCGTCCTCCTCTCTAGCGGTGATCCACACAGCAGGGTTGCGACGACGCTCCTCAAAACTCCAGGCCTACTCTGAGGTGGAGAGGGAGAGGAGAATAGGAAAGGCAAGCAAAGACTCTAGCCTATGAGGCTGTGAATCTCTCCTATTTATAGAGATCCCGTGTCAAAACCCTAATGGGTCCTTTCCCTAGTGGGTATTGGATCTGCATCCAATAAGACAAGGGCTCCGTCGGATATCTCATATCCGAACCTCTACTCATCGCAATGCCTACCATATGTGTGTGACCCTCTAGGCCCAATATCGAGCTGGCCATGAGTCATACCTGTCAGAACTCCTTCTAACTAAGTGAATTATTATCTCTGTAATAATTCACTCGACTCATCGACTACGGAAGTACTAGGCCACTACGCCGTAGTTCCCAGACGATACAGGGGAATCCAATCCATTGGACCTGTCTGTCCTCAGTTACCATGTACCTATAGTCCCTCATCCATCTAATATCCCAGAGACCGTATATCGAGCATGGTGCTGTCAGACCCATACGGTTTCTACTCGAGTCTCGCTCTAATCGGATTCTCCCGGAGAACTCTTTCTCTCTCAACCCGAATGACCCTGGCCAGGGATTTGTTTGAGCAAGAACACATGGGATATTCCTCTCATGATACCGAGAGTGGATGATCCTCTATCGACACTCAATAGCCCTCGTAAGGTCGACTACCACTCCCAATGACCAGCTGTACTAGATCTGGGAACAGCCAAACCTATAAGTCTGGTATCAAAGAGTGGAGCACTCATACAGGACATCCTTGGTGTCTCAAGTCTAAGAACCAGATACACCACTAGGACTACGGAATCGTTGTCTGACAATAAGGCATCATCAACCATCCAGCATTCCGTAAGCGGATCAATCAGTGAACTCATTCTCCAATGAGCACCTGTACTGTATCCCTAGTGTCCCTACACGAGCAGCTATGAGACCAGCTGCATCCATCATATGGACGGGTATACAGCACACCAGTCTATCCGGTTATCACGATGTCCCTCTCGAGTAACCTATGACCGGGATTATTTAGGATATGTGTTTAAAGGTGAATCGATCTCATTATCGTGATCTCATCACGATCCGATTCCCATTGCACAAATCCAAGGACATCACAATATATATGCATTTATGCAATAGTTATAAAGTGATATACGCCAAAATATAATAAGCAAAAAGATTCTGTATCAAGTCACACGTGCCATCACTCACGTGATTGGCTTGCTGGGCACTTATGACTAGCAATCTCCCACTTGACCTAAAGCCAATCACCTATGTGTCTGATCCCCATCAGACCCCTGTGACGCTCAAAGACAATCTGAGACAATGGCTTTGTTAGTGGATCTGCAATGTTATCTTCGGATGGAACTCTTTCCACTGCTACATCTCCTCGGGTCACGATCTCTCTGATAAGGTGGAACCTCCTCAGAACATGCTTAGATTTCTGATGAGATCTAGGTTCCTTCACTTGAGCAATTGCCCCGTTGTTGTCGCAATATAGGGAAATCGGCTCCTCACTATCCGGCACGACTCCCAAATCTGTGATGAACTTCTTCAACCAGACTCCCTCCTTTGCTGCATCTGATGCAGCAATGTACTCCGCCTCTGTGGTCGAGTCAGCAGTGGTATCTTGCTTGGAACTCTTCCAGCACACTGCTCCTCCATTCAAGGTGTACACATACCCTGAATTCGACTTGCTATCATCGACATCAGACTGAAAACTTGAGTCAGTGTAGCCTTCAACCTTAAGGCTATTACCTCCATATACTAGTAAAAGATCCTTAGTCCTTCTCAAGTACTTAAGGATACACTTTACTGCTTTCCAGTGCTCCAAGCCTGGATCCGCCTGATACCTGCTCGTGACACTCAGAGCATGCGCTATATCAGGCCTAGTACATAGCATGGCATACATGATAGACCCTATTGCTGAGGCATAAGGTATCATATCCATGTTCGCCCTTTCTTCTGGAGTCTTAGGGGACATACTCGTAGAAAGCGATATCCCATGTCTCATCGGTATGAGACCTCTTTTGGAATTTTCCATGCCAAACCTTTTGACAATAGTTTCTATGTACCTGGACTGGGACAAGCCAAGCATCCTTTTGGATCTATCTCTATAGATTCTAATCCCCAAGATATAAGATGCTTCTCCTAAGTCCTTCATGGAGAAGTGTCTAGATAACCAAGCCTTTATTGTGGATAGCATTCCTATGTCATTCCCAATGATGAGGATGTCATCCACATATAACACCAAAAAGCTAATAGCGCTCCCACTTATCTTTCTGTATACACAAGGCTCATCTTCGTTCTTAACGAAGTCATAAGATCTGATTGCCTCATCAAATCTTATGTTCCAACTTCGGGAAGCTTGCTTTAGTCCATAAATGGATCTAAGCAACCTACACACCTTATCTGGGCAGTTCTTGGACACGAATCCCTCAGGTTGCATCATATACACCTCCTCCTCCAGGTTCCCGTTGAGGAATGCGGTTTTCACATCCATCTGCCAGATCTCATAATCATAGTGTGCTGCAATAGCCAATAGAATTCTGATGGATTTTAGCATTGCTACGGGTGAGAAAGTTTCATCGTAGTCAACACCTTGCCTTTGACGATACCCCTTAGCCACTAGCCTTGCTTTATAGGTCTCTACCTTTCCATCTACTCCGATCTTTTTCTTAAAGATCCACTTGCAACCGATGGGTACAATACCTTCGGGTGCATCAACTAGGTTCCAAACCTTATTGGAGTACATAGAATCCATCTCAGAATTCATGGCTTCTTTCCACTTCCCGGAGTCTATACTCATAATAGCCTCCTCGTAGGTCTGAGGATCAATATCCTCTACATCCTCTGCTCTAATATGTCCCACATATCTCTCAGGAGGATGGGATACTCTATCAGACCTGCGTAAAGTTGAAACTTGTGTATTAGATACCTGAACAGACTCGGGCTGTAGAGTGGTGCTTGAGCTTGGTTCTCCAACCTCGCTCAATTCTATCATTCTCCCACTGTCTCCGTCAAGAATGTGTTCCTTCTCAAGGAACACTGCTCTCTTAGCTACAAAGACCTTTTGGTCCTCGAGATGATAGAAGTAATACCCACAAGTTTCCTTGGGGTATCCCACAAATTTACATCGCCCTGTCCTTGATTCTAACTTATCGGGGTTGTGTCTTTTAACATGGGCAGAGCAGCCCCAAATCTTAACTACTTTAAGATCAGGCTTCTTCCCTTTCCATATCTCATATGGTGTAGACACTACCGACTTAGTTGGAACTCTATTCAGAAGGTAAGCTGCGGTTTCTATGGCATATCCCCAGAATGAGATGGGTAGGTCAGCGAAACTCATCATGGACCGTACCATATCTAATAATGTACGATTTCTCCTTTCAGAGACACCATTGAGCTGAGGTGTATAAGGAGGTGTCCATTGGGATAATATCCCATGGTCCTTGAGGAACTGAGTAAACTCTGTACTTAAGTATTCACCTCCTCGATCTGATCGAAGAGTTTTTATACTCTTTCCAGTTTGGTTCTCTACCTCATTCCTATACTCTCTGAATTTCTCAAAAGCCTCGGACTTGTACTTCATTAAGTACACATATCCATACCTTGAGAAATCATCAGTAAATGTAATGAAGTAGGAGTAACCTCCAATGGCATAAGTTGACATGGGTCCACATACATCACTATGTATGAGTTCCAACAACTCAGTGGCTCTCTCTCCAGTTCCACTAAATGGAGAGTTGGTCAATTTTCCACGAATGCAAGGTTCACAAGTTGCATATGACACGTAGTCGAATGGATCTAGATATCCATCATTTATCAACTTTTGAATCCTTCTTTCATGGATGTGACCTAGCCTACAATGCCATAGGTATGCACTGTTCAACTCATCTTGTTTCCTTTTGGACACATTTATATTCATGATATGTGGAGTGGTGTCTAACATAAATAAACCATTATGCAATGTTCCTTTCGTGATGATCTTATCATCTAATAATATCGAACAACCATTGTTCTCAAAAACAAATTTATATCCACTAACTGTTAAACATGAAATGGAGATAATGTTTTTGATAATAGAAGGAACAAAATAACATGCATCTAATGCAATAAAAGCTCCACTAGGCAGATGTAGGGTGACCTCGCCAACAGCTAATACAGCAACTTTTGCTCCATTACCCATCTTGAGGTCCATCTCGCCTCTCTCTAGTCTCCTAGGCCTTGCTAGAACCTGCAACGAATTACATATATGATAAGCACTACCGGTATCTAATACCCATGTGTTATCATAAGAGTCTGACAAATGGAGACTGATCATGAATGTACCTGAAGCTTCATCAAGCTTTTGTTTCGCCCTTTCTGCAAGGTACTCTTTGCAGTTTCTCTTCCAGTGCCCATCTTTACCACAGTGGAAGCACTGGCCTTTGTCCTTTGTTGGGTCTTTCTTAGCAACCTTTGCTTTACCTTGTTTGCCCTTGCCCTTTCCCTTATTAAGGGACCTTTCTGCTTTCCTTTTCTTTCTGGTCTCACCAGTGTAGAGAACTGGCTTCTCTTTCTTAATAGTACTCTCTGCCTCCCTCAACATATTGAGGAGCTCTGGGAGAGTCACCTCAAGCTTGTTCATATTAAAATTCATTATGAACTGTGAAAAGGAATCTGGTAGGGACTGAAGCACAATGTCCACACACAAGTTATCCTCTAGGACCATTCCTAGACCTGTGAGTTTCTCTATCCACTCAATCATCTTTAGGACATGGTTCTGAACCGGTGTCCCCTTAGTCATCCTAGCGCGGAAAAGGCTCTTGGATATCTCATATCGTTGAGTCCTTCCCTGTTCCTCAAACAATTTGCGGACATGTAGGAGAATGGATCTGGCATCCATCTTTTCATGTTGTCTCTGTAACTCTGGAGTCATAGAGCCCAACATATAGCACTGAGCAAGAGTGGAGTCATCAATGTACTTCACGTAGCGAGCGATCTCATCCTCGCTTGCCCCTTCTTCGGGCGTAGGCATCACTGTATCAAGGACGTACACGATTTTCTCCGCTGTGAGAACAATTCTCAAGTTACGGAGCCAATCCGTATAATTTGGACCAGTGAGGCGGTTGACATCAAGTATGCCACGTAAGGGATTTGAAAGCGATATTTTCTGAAAATAAAGATGTAGCAAAAATGAATAACATGCAGATTTTGCAAGAAATAAACTATCAAGATATGGACTTCTATCTTAATATGCTCCCACTATTTTACTAACGAGTCACGCGACACCCTCAGCACGTGAAACGGAAGTCTCCGGCAGACTTCTAGTGGGGATCAGGATCCAATCAGCGTCTTAGTGTAACCTCGAGGGACTCGACCAATCACACTAAGCCTAAAAGGTAGACAACTCTTGCCGATCACAACTCCTTGTGATTCCCGT